>NC_142376.1:18432247-18697247 GCF_059441005.1 Hippichthys cyanospilos | reverse complement strand
AAAATAACAAAATTGATAAATACTGCACAAGGGTTTAGTATACACTGTTCAATGTATACTTTATTCAATCTATGCTAAGTAGAACATACTATACATGTCTGTTCATCCGTACTGCAACTGGTTGGTAACTAGTTTGGTTTGTGGACCCCCCTCACACTGACTCAAAGTCCGCGGGGGTAGGCCCCATGTCACCTGCACTTTAATGAGGACAAACGCCGGAGAGAATCAATGAGTTTCAGAATGGTTGAAAAGTGTGATTTATAACCAAGTATATTGGATTTGACAATACTGGAATGGTGTTAATACTGTACTTTGTATGAAAAGAATACCAGGGTAAAAGGACTCCCAATAATGAACCACACCTATTTATTTGTTTTGGGATTTCTTTCAGCTTTCACACAATCAAAAACTTCAAATAAATACAGCAGCTTGTCCACTGCTCCTCCAGACAAGCGACCAAAGTCTTTGATTTTGACAAATCTGTTGCAATGCAGCATGCATTTCTAGTTATACTGTATTTGAAAAGGCAGTGACGTAAGTACTAGGGCTGGATAATGAATCAAATTAATTTGACTATGGCGTCATTTTTAAAATCAAAAATTAGAAAATTATATCATGAAATTGAGAGCAAATGGTAGTTTGCAAGGCACATTTACAATTATTGCTATCGACTTAATTTGGGTATTCTCGCAAGCTATGCACCAGTTATTAATAGCCGTTTTTTGGTGCAATTTATGAAGGTTAAGTTTATGTTATAATTTATTTTTAACTTGCTTCATAAATCAAATATTGGCTTCTTTAAATAAGTGAATGTTAGGTTTATTCAGTCAATTAAAATTGAAACTAAAATCGTAATCATCTAGATCTGTACCATATCAGCAGTGGGATGAATTTCTATTCCAATTATGTTTTTCTACAGAGCCCTTTACTTTTTATAATGTTTGTTTCAGTATTAAGAATAACATAATCATAGCAGGATCCAACCCACCTCCAATCCAACTTTATTTGTTAAGCACTTTAAAACAACCACAGCTGACCTTTAAAACAACAACAGCTGACCAAAGTGCTTTACAGAAAAATAAAAACATTGTAAAAACAGACACAACAGCTCAAAGACGTAAACACTAAATCTGATAAGACAAAATGAGTAAGGGTCAAAAATAGAACAAACAGTGAATGTGCAGGTGTACCTAGTAACGTGTCTGCTAAGTGTGTATGTTGAAATGCACCATTTGTCATTGTACAATTTGTCCTATAAGAAGGTCATCATTCCGATGATTACAGGCAGTTGCATATAGCAGGAAGTGCGTTTCAGGATGCAGCCCAGGCCCATGCATTAAATACATTGCAACACAAAGCCATTCATGAGGTCCAGACCACTTGGCTTCTGCACTGTTGCGTAAATTTAAATGCAGCTTATAGAGATAGATGGATAGATAGATAGATAGATAGATAGATAGATAGATAGATAGATAGATAGATAGATAGACAGACAGACACATACTGTAGATAAATAGCATTGTACATGCAATGCCAAGGCACTCATACCAGTAGAAGCATAGAGGTTATTAATGACTATTGCCACTGTCTCACTTACACTGACCTGACTTTCAGTCATTGTGATGGATTACCGTTATTCCAAACAACTATAATGACCTCACTAGTAGTAGTAGCACAGGCTCCTCTTCCCTGGTGGTGCTGCAATGCTGCGTAATTGTTGTCTTGTGTTACACAAGCATGTCTATTTTCATGTGATGAGCGAGGCGGATGCTGCAGACGTCTTCATGACGTTGGGTGAACAGACTGAGAGCTGAGTCATTTTTCTCTGGCAGTTATATCCCTCATATGGACTGCATGTCGGCGGGAGTGGATGAGCGGGAAGTAGGGTTTTTTTGTTTTTAAAGCTGCCTTTAAATTTTGAAATTTTAGCTTTGGAAAGTATTTAGGATTATGGATTTTGTAATTACAACTTGGATAACCTAAAGCTATTTGCCCTATCCTGTTAGATGGAGGAATAAAATAAAGAGTGAACATGTGCATATACATGTAGGTACAGCATAATATCAAAATGTAAACAATGCATTCTGTATAGTATTTTCCAAAGTATAAGCCATATCAGTATTAACTGTAAGATGCAGCAGCCAAAATTGAAAGAAAAAAACAAACAAACAATTTTTTTTGTCACAGATAAGCCACACTAGTCTATAAACCACAAGTCATAACATCAGATATTTATGCAAAAAGGTGGCATGGAAGTTAAAAAAATATAAATTAATTTGTTTTTTAATTGCCTGCCAACAGCAACATTCATCTTCAAACAATCTGAACATGTCTGCATGTTTAGTTCCAACATATTTATAGAAAATTGATGAATGTTTGCTTAACTGATAGATTATTTTAGTGGACATATAAACACATTGTGGATAATTTATGTGTATAATCATAAATATATACATAAATACAGTCGTATACCCTGTATACTGTATATCAAATTTACATATCACAAACTCTTATACAAGAGCTTATTCAACTTAGATGTTATGTTTTTTTTTTGTTTTTTTTTTAAATTTTATTGTTAACAATATACTTTAAAACTCGTTTTGAGCACAGTCATTGATTCGCATCTTTTCAGTTCTTTTTCATAGTTGTTCCATAAATTGACATGCATGTTTTGGTCCTATAGGTTAGGCTTACACTAAAATAAATAAAAATGAATCATAAATTAATGAGCAAGTGTTGCTAAAATGCAAATCACTTTGAATTGTATTTTTGTGTGTGTGTGTTTTCACCATGTCAGCTCTACAAACATTTGTGGGATTGTCATAAATAAATAAACCAAAAATCAAACATGTGTTTTGCAGTCCTATTCCAGTACTGTAAGAGATGAAAATGCATTCTATTACACTGTGATGTGGATTTTGAATTGGATTGACAGTGCAGCCTTTGTGTGCAGTGCTAACGTGATTCTTTCTGAACTCTGTGGCCAAGTCTGATACCCAAACTGTCATTCAGTTGAATTTTGCACTTACAAGTGGCACCGAGCTCAGTTGTGGGAGTGATGTTTGGTGTGATGTAGTTGACCCCGTGGCGCTTTGCCCTTCATCTGTCACTGCTGATGATATCGAGACTTCCATTTGAATGTTTTTGCTGACTAGCCGAGGCGTAAATGCTGCACTCGACCCATTTGTAATTCTGCAAGCTTTGCTTCAAATCCGCTTCTTTTGCCGCAAAGACTAATTTCTCTCGTTCGTTTCCCTTATTTGCCCTCTGTGCTCACAGAGGACATTTTTGGATGCACAGAGAGCAGCTATTCAAGATTTCGCAATGAATAAAAACAAGAAAGAGAAAGAGTTCTACAGTATTGACGTCGGAGACTCGACGTTCACGGTATTAAAGCGTTACCAGAACCTGAGACCCATCGGATCGGGAGCACAAGGAATTGTGTGGTGAGTCATTCTTTCCAATCTCAACTACTTTACTTTTGAACGAAAAACAAAAATACACAATGACAGACTATTGCAAGTGACTTGAATTGTGTGTCACTGATCAACAGCTCAGCTTATGATCAAGTCCTGGAGAGAAACGTAGCCATCAAGAAGCTGAGCCGACCCTTCCAAAATCAGACACACGCCAAGAGGGCGTTCAGAGAGCTTGTCCTCATGAAATGTGTCAATCACAAAAACGTATGTATGCAAATGTCCTGCTATAATGTGTTCTGCAGCCAGTTGAGTGATTACCACCACATAGCGCTACACAATCTACTTGAAACAATCAAGAAAACGAACTAACGAATGAAAGTACAAACACGTGTACCCAACCTGAATGTGTTGAATTATGTACTAGTACCTTCTGGTAGTTAGTAATGATGCAATCCATAAAAAAAAAATAAAATAAAAGTAACTGGACGATATAAATAAGCTACAAAGTCAGGAAAGTTGTCATAATTCCGTGCTGTATTGTCCTCTCCTTGAGACAAGTGAAAACAATATGTAATTTTTTGCCTTCGGTTTTCAAATTCATGTATTTTTTTACCCGCAGATTATCGGCCTGTTAAATGTTTTCACACCCCAAAAATCTTTAGAAGAATTTCAGGATGTGTAAGTGGCTCATTTTGTTTTCTGTTTATTTTAAGCACATTTGTACGTTTGAGTTACAATTTATTGTCCCTCTTAATTGATTTTCAGCTACTTGGTTATGGAGCTGATGGATGCCAACCTGTGCCAGGTCATTCAGATGGAGCTAGACCATGAGAGGCTATCGTATCTGCTCTATCAGATGCTGTGTGGAATCAAACACCTCCATGCCGCTGGCATCATTCACAGGGTAAAATTTGGCCTACCAGAACCATGAATTTTCTTTTCATACTTAAAGGGAAACTGTGTAAGATTTGGACCGTTTTTCATTAAAAAGGATTAAATTAAATAAAAAATTGCAAATAAATGTGTTCTTAACGACCAACAGTATGTTTTAAATATAATCGTAGGTCTAGTTATCATGAAATTATACTACATGGGGGGTGACACTCCCCCGGAGGCTGTCATGTCTATTATGGCCACGGACAATGGTAATTGCACCACATCCTGCTGTCTGTAATGAAAAACAATCTAAATCTTACACATTGTCCCTTTAAGCCCTACTTAAGTGCTGTGTGCCACCCCGATGCATCCTATTATGAAATCAAGTGGAAGGGAGGGTTCATAAAATAATATTGCTTGCCAAAATTCGGTACAATAGAAGTGATTCACTGTGAGGGCCCAACTCAATATTTGACACAGCTGGCACACTTTTTGATGAATGTCATCTTGTAATTATAGCACTTGGATGATTCATAATTTTCCATGTTGTCTTTTTTTTCATATTCAAAGTCATTCAAAAGATATTCAGTTGATCTTGGTTTGTTACCAGAACCTGCTTCTTCAAAGCCATTTTCTGTAGTCCCCCACTTTTCACTGGTGGTGGTAGCCGGGCTAAAAAAAAAATTGCAACTGTTTATAATTGTTTATCATTTTGTTTTAAATTCTGAATAATATATCACTATCTTTGATCCCAAAACACTATTCAAATTAATCACATGCTCACATATTGTGTGCATTTTTTTTTTTCAAAAATCAAAGAAAGCGTTCCATTCAAATGTGGCAAAGACTCACTTTAGCTTCCACTAACAACCCAGGCTAAGCTTAGCTCCTCTTATATCTTTAGGATCTCAAGCCCAGCAACATTGTGGTCAAGTCAGATTGCACACTGAAGATTTTGGACTTTGGTCTGGCCCGAACAGCTGCCACTGGCCTCCTCATGACGCCTTACGTAGTGACTCGTTACTACAGAGCACCTGAAGTCATCTTGGGCATGGGCTACCAAGCCAATGGTATGTCTACTGAATCTGTCTGTTTTCCCAGCAGTTCAAGTGAAATGCATTACAGTATTTCTGAGACCACAGGTGTCAAACTCAAGGCCCAGGGGCCAGATCCGGTCCGCCATATAATTTTATGGGGCCCACGAAATGCTGATTTGACTTTAAGTATCTGGCTAAAATACCACACGTACAAGTTTTCTTTAACTCTTACAATTTTTTTTTGGGGGGGGGGGACAACCATTATTTTGTTTCCAATCTCTCTTCTGAACATTTTTTATTGGCCTCTGAATTAAAAGCTAGGTAAGTGTGATGAACACACTTAAAACACACTTTTTTTGACTTCACATTCATTCCGGCCCTCTGACCTAAAACTACTATGTGGCCGACAATTATAATGATGTTGACATGTTTGTCTTAGACCCCATTTATGAAAAGGTAATTTTTAAGAGTCCAGACAATCAATCAATTTAATACTTAAGTATTAAATCGATACTTAAGTACATTAAGGATATTATTCCCAGATACTTAAGTCCTAAATCGATACTTAAGTATCTGGGATTGAATGTCTGGACTCTTAAAAATTACCTTCTAAGACAAACATGTCAACCTCATTATAATTGTCGGCCACATTGTAGGCCACATAGTAGTTTTAGGTCAGAGGGCCGGAATGAATGTGAAGTAAAAAAAAGTGTGTTTTAAGTGTGTTAATCACACTTACCTAGCTTTGAATTCAAAGAATTCAAGAATTCACAGCTAGGTAAGTGTGACCTAGCCCTCTGACCTAAAACTACTATGTGGCCTACAATGTGGCCGACAATTATAATGAGGTTGACATGTTTGTCTTAGATCCCATTTATGAAAAGGTCATTTTTAAGAGTCCAGACATTCAATCCCAGATACAGTCAGCCCCCTGCTTACGAGCATCCTGATTTGCGAACATTCCGCCTTACGAGCGTGGATCAGGGAGAATTTTGTCCTCCGCTTACGAGCAAACCTCTCGTCTTGCGAGCATTCCGTCAAACCAGCCATTGAGTATGTAGAAATGTTCTCGCCTAACTGCGTCAAAATTTTCAGCAGTTGTGTTATCTACAATCATTAATAGATACTTATGGCGGTAACGTGAACGCTATTGGTCTTACAATCTCACACTGACTGTCTCACTCACGGTGTCTAAATATATTACCATTTAAGTGTAGTGTTTGTACAGCTAAAGGGAAAAACAGCTGACATGAAATTAAATGTGCCGATTGCAGGACAAAGAATTGTCATTGGTTTAAATGTGTGTTTTTTTTTTTAATTAATTGTCAATACATTCCAACCGTTTAAAAAAAAGTGCGAATAATTATCAGTCAGTCAAGGAGACGCCAATATGCTATTGGTCGATTAAGGTCACCCGGTCTCACTCACGGAGATGCTATTGGCCGGCGTCACACGTCAATCACAGAAATGCCGATATGCTATTGGCCGAACGCCTTTATCTAGCTTGATGGGACAGGATGGAAGGAAGTAGACAAAATGAGTGAAAAACGGAATGTTTTGAAGACTTTGCAAACTTTATCTGTTAGACATAGCTTCTAAAATTACTAGCAGCGGTAAAGGAAGAAATAAGAGGATGATGTTTTAGTATCTCCGTGATTTGCACCATGACTGAAAGAGTTACTGTAACACTGTAAGACCAATAGCCTATATGCGTTGCCGTATTAACTCAAGAGGTTAATCACTGCACCCTATTACGGGTGATGATACAGCGCCTTATAATGGTTGCTAGACAAGATTGCATGTCAGGTTAGTCGGCGATCTCCCGATATGCATTGGGACAGCGTCATTGTTGCAATTTTGTGAGTTGTAACCAAAGGTGAACTGACGCTCGAACAAGCCATAAGTGTGCTGCCTAGTAAATGCAACACACACAACCACCTCTCCGCTTCCACCGTGCTCAATTCACGTCGGGAAAAACAGTTGACATGAAATTAAGTGTGCCGATTGCAGGACAAAAAATCATCACAGATTTAAATGTGTTTTAATCAATAAGATGTCAATACATTCCAACCGTTTAAAAAAAAAGTGCAAATAATTATCAGTCAGTCAAGGAGACGCCAATATGCTATTGGTCGATTAAGGTCACCCGGTCTCACTCACGGAGATGCTATTGGCCGGTGTCACACGTCAATCACAGAAGTGCCGATATGCTATTGGCCGAACGCCTTTATCAAGCTTGATGGCACAGCTGGTTGGGATGGAAGGAAGTAGAGAAAACCCTGACTGAAAAAGTTACTTTGACACTGTAAGACCAATAGCATATCTGATTTACCGTATTGACTTAGAGCATTCATCTCTGCTCATCTCTGCTTATCTCAGCACAAGTCACGTCTTTCCAAAGGTAAATGTCATTTATCCTTTGTATTTGTTATTTAATGCAACTGTACAGTAGATTATGTCACTTAATATTAATTTATGTATACAGCGTGATGATTTTACCTAAGGCTTCTGCGCGCGTTGCACGCACTCACGAATTAACATGGGTTTGGATTGCCCGCTATACGAGCAATTCGAGATACGAGCGTAGCCGCTGAACGGATTAAGTTCGTAACCCGGGGGCCCACTGTACTTAAGTATTGATTTAGGACTGAAGTATCTGGGAATAATATCCTTAATGTACTTAAGTATCAGGGATTTAATGTCTGGATTTTTATAAAATGTGAAAATACACCCCTGGCATTGAATGAGTTACAATTTTGTCCTAAGATCACTAACAAGCATCTATCTAACCTGTTGTGGTGTGTTCTTCTTACCTCTTTACTTATGTTAACAACTAGTGGACATTTGGTCAGTGGGCTGCATACTGGCTGAAATGGTTCGCCATAAAATCCTTTTTCCGGGACGAGATTGTATCCTTATTGCTTCCAATCTCTTCACAATATTATTGTTGTTAGTGTTTGTCAAATGTTTAATTCATTTAGATTTTTTTTCTTTATCACTACTAGTATTACAAAAACTAAAACATAACCAAGACTAGTTATCTGAAATCAACACTTATTTTTTTAAATACTGCCGTATCAGTTTTTCCTCTTCCTTTAGTAGATAATTCAGCCTCAAGTAATGTATGCATCTATTTCTTACTTTTCCTTTGTTTTCAAGACTATTTTTTGTGGTACTGTAGTGTTTTTCTTTTGAATCCAGTGGTTCTCAAATGGAAGTGCAGTGCATGAAGGCACTTCAAAGCAGCATCCATGTAAATACCCTTTAAAAAGAATGATTAATTTATGTAAATATTTCTGGAAAATATGCAGTGAGTTCATAAAAAATAATTTTGTAGGAATTAGACTATTCAATTTACCGTATTTTCCGCACTATATAATTGAGGCGCAACCTCAATTAATATGACATATTTTAAAACTTTTTTCCATATATAAGGCGCACCGGATTATAAAGCGCACCCTCAATTAATGACATATTTTAAAACTATTTCAATCACAATATGGTAATACTCAAAGTAATAACAATAATAACTCAAATAATAACTCTCAATAGCATAATAACTCAATGTCAATATGACCAACCTTGTTCAACTGTAAACACACAAAAGAAACAGGTATATCTCAATCTCAATATTGATCCATATGTAATGCGCACCTGATTATAAGGTGCATCATCTGCTTTAAAAAAAATAAAATAAAGCTTTTAGGTGCACCTTATAGTGCGGAAAATACGGTAATTATCATAAAAATCCAATCTCCCCAGTATCAGAATGGTTTGACCCAAACTACCATATTTCACTAGCATCAACTGTCAATCGCTTGAAAACATGATTTCAAGTTAATTATTTATTTGTGAGACCAGATCTTTACTAAGATCCCAAAAGCAGAGAACACCATGTTGATGATTTTTATGTGCACAAAAGATCATACAAATACAGCGCCACAGTTGAGTAAATCAGACAAATTTGCACGGTGTTTTACGTCTTCTTTTTTTTTTCCCCAACCAAAAACGCTGAAAAAAAATATATTCATGGTGTACATCAGTAGAGAAAAAAACAATGTTGAGAATCACTGGTGAAGTCCATCCTGCATGTACTGCATGATTTTCATTATTGTACACCATGTCAATGTCATTTCATTTGTCTCATGTTGGCTTATTTTTATTTATTTTTTAAATTTCATGTCACTCCTTTGTTTGCATGTCCACCTCTGTATCATCTGAACGTCCACCCCCAGTGGATGTGTGGTCAGTGGGCTGCATAGTGGCCGAGATGATCAGGGGAAGTGTGTTGTTCCCCGGCACTGATCGTATCCTTCCCCCATCATTTTATGCTCCAATGCATCATGGCTTCATTCGGTGTGAAGAGATCTGACTCCATTCCCTCCGACTTGCCTCGACAACCTCTCCACCCCTTCACATTCACATCCACATTTTTGTGACAGTCACTGTGCTTGTTGAACTAGTTTGTTGTGTATTTTATAGCAGTATATTGCAGTTTGTGTCCATCATAGCGTGATGTAGCGTAAAACAGGGGTCCCCAACCGTTGTATCACCACGGACCGTTCAACTCTTGAAAGAGGGGGGTAAAATGTACAAAATATACACAAATTACATTGATTAAATCAATCATATGCTATTCATTTCAATACAAAATTCTTAACCTTTGCATATGCTAACATATACCAAAAGAAATACCTGGCACAAAGGAAAATGCTAACGACCTAAACGCGTACAAGGCAGCACTACGTATATAACATGCTGAAGATAATAACTAACATTGGCTAGCATGTTATCCACAGTCATTAGTGTTTGGATCAACAAACTAATTTGGGGCAAATGATCATAAATGACAACATTCTTACAAAGAAAGTCCAACTTGCAGACTTGTGGGCCAAATTTCACATAGATGTAGAATAATGTGTGTGTCAGTGAGGGTGACACCGCCATTCCTCACTACAAAGTGTAATGTTAACAGCGGCCGAAGGCGGCGCCAAAAAATAAAGATCAAGCTAAACAAAGCACAAAAGAATGCCCTGGATAAAATAAGTCACCTCCAAAACATCATTATTTTGGGTCCAGCCCATGTGGCCCGGTATCAGGTCCACGGTACTGGACCGTGGACCTTTAGGTTGGGGACCTCTTGTGTAAAACACAATAAAGAGACTTGTTATTGACAAATGCTGCAAAGTGCATAGGTGACTGGATGCATACGGCATTTTGGCTTTGTGCCATGCACCAATTATTCGCAATTTGTATCATCCACTTAATTCGACTAAACACCTCCCTCAAAGACATGGAAATACAGTTTTTTACTGTACTGTTCATGATTATCATTATTCTTGCACTATCAATTAAGTAGTTAAATACTGTTTTGGCAACATTGGCTAGTAGCCCAAATGAACACATTTTAAAGCCATTACTGATCAAAAAAGCAGCACCAAAGCACCAAAACCATTAATCTAAACAATCTCTCAGATTAATTAAAGTGAGGAGAGTTACTGTGCGTTGTAAACAAGCTCACTGTGCCTGATTAAAGATTGTTATGTAATGAGAAGATAGATGTATTTAACCCAGATTACTGTTCCTGCAGAGTTTGCAAGCACCAGACATGTTTATGTTCCAGGGAAAAGAAACACCCGATCTTCTTTTTTTTTTCTTTCCTTGTTAAAATTACTTATAGTTTTGTTTTCCACTTCAATTTTACCTGACATTGTAATACTGTATAACTGTAATACTGTTTACTAGATCTCCAAAATGGCCGTACCCATCCGCAGTTGAGAATACAAAAAGCCCCAGTCAATATTTGCTTAAAAAGGGTATGTGTGAGGGAGTGCAAAGAGTTTTTGTGCAGCCCTTCTTCCTTAATGTGCGCGTCAGACATTGACCAGTGGAACAAAGTCATCGAGCAACTAGGCACCCCATCTCAGGACTTTCTCATGAAACTGAACCAGTCAGTAAGGACGTACGTGGAAAACCGGCCACGCTATGCTGGATACACCTTTGAGAAACTCTTCCCGGATGTTCTTTTCCCAGCTGATTCTGATCACAACAAACTGAAAGGTAGTGTTTTTTCCTGCTATCGCTCATCAGCACCTCACCAACCATTTGTCGAAGCAAAATTCACACTTCAGATGATCAATAATGCAACAAAGTAACGATTTGTTTCTTCCCTCAGCGAGCCAGGCGAGAGACCTCCTATCCAAGATGCTAGTGATCGATGCATCCAAGCGCATATCTGTTGATGAAGCCCTACAGCACCCCTACATCAATGTTTGGTATGACCCAGCTGAAGTGGAGGCGGTAAGGAGTACTGCAAAACACATATTTTGTATTACTATTATTACATATTAGTCTCAATGAGCCATTCTATCATCCCTAGCCACCACCCAAGGTCCTTGACAAACAGCTGGATGAGAGGGAACACACTGTGGAAGAATGGAAAGGTGCGATAACATTTTCAAACACTTCAGTGTCAGCTTCTGGTAGAACAATTGGTGTCAAATGGGATTATTCGTTTCAACACGTCATTTCAGAAGTGTGCAAATCAATCAATAGTCAGTGGAGCATCAAACACAAAGCATCCAATCAATGTTTGTGGTTATTTCGAAACTTTTTTTATATGTATAAATGATATCATGTTAATGCATTAACACCATCATAAAACCTGTATTAACTGCATCTCAATGTTTTAACGATCATAGCTACTCTGCAAATACAAATGTGGTTACAAATGTAAGATATTGTAAAATTACTCCCCCTTCGACAATGCCTGACATACCGCACATAACGGATGAGCACAGTAGTATGTTGGCCAGTTTCCCTGGTCAGCCAACAATGAGCTAGTCATTAAGCATTGTGCTTTCAACCGCATGCTAACTTGTTAGCATGTGCTTGTGTAGCTACCCATCAGTTTTGTATTCCGAGGATTCTATAATGGTGCTCTGATGTACACCGTGGACTGGGAGCCAGTCAATTGCAGTGGACTTAGAGATCAACAACCGTTCACACACATTCTCACCGACCTTTGGACAATTTAGAGTCTTTTAGGAAACCTAAAATTGAGGTCTTGGAACTTTGGTGGAACGCCACATGAGATTTTGAAAGCAGAACCTCAGACCTGCAAGGCAGACGTAAACCACTTGTTCATAGTGCTGCCCTGTGTACTTTTTATTTAGTTGTATAGCTCATATTGAGCTAAGCAGTCAGACTCTTCCTATGACAGATTAAGTTACATTTTTGCTTGATAGTAGTCACCATACTTTCCCTATTTAATGTCGCTTGTTATATTCGAAATTGTGCCCATATAGTCCATTTCGCAGTGTATTATAGATGGAGTCGAAATACCTTCAAGGTTTTCAGTTTCTTCTGTGAGGGGGTAGTGAGGGCCAATAGTTTTCTACTGAGCGTGCAAGAGAAGCTCGTCCCTCAACCAGGTGATAATGACCCCACACTTATTTTTGAAGGGTCACTCCAACACACACACACCATCCAAATTAGAAACATGATGCTGTTTGGCGCCTGCAGAATGCAAAACACACTCGGGTGGATGGAAAAAGAGGCGGTGGTCCAGATGGTTTCAAGTACTAATCGGTTCTTCCTCCGCTTGGTCGTTTGTAGGACTGATCTATAAGGAAGTGAGCGACTGGGAGGAGTGGTCAAAAAATGGAGTGATCCGAGGGCAGCCGTCTCCTCTAGGTGAGTCATCTTTGTAACTTTAGGTCAAACGGCACTGTCATTACAGTGCTTTTCTTCTTTAATTGCGGTGTGTCTATTTGGAAAATAGTGAACCTTCGTCAGACTCTTTGCACTTTGTTATTCACAAAAAAATGAAGCATACTATAATTAAAACCCCTTTTAAACAGCCATTAAAACACTTGACAAGGATAATCTTCAGAGCCAGTTTGCAGATTTATTTCATTGTCATCAGTCATTTACACACTTGTGCAAGACTGTTTGTGCCATTACTGTCCGTTTCTGAAGTCAATGTGCCGCGAGGCAAAGTGCACAAAGAAATATTATTATTCTGTGTTTCAGTTTTCTGTAAGAGATTCTCATATTAGGTTTTCAGTTTCGGCCAAACATTTTCATTTTAGTGCATACCCTTATATTTGGTAGAGCCACAGTTATAATCCTTTAAAAGAAGGTGTGCCCAAGGCCCGTCCTCATGAGGCCGTATCCAGCCTGTCCATTCTGTAATAACATTCCAATTAACCTTGGTAAAATCGTGATTGAAACCTAAAACCTTAGATGCTCTTTTATGTTTTGATCTGAAAAAAAGTTTATTGCATCATAGATTTTGTGACTAGGCACTCAGATGTCTAATTAGAGTGAAAAGTAGCTGACCAAACACGGTTAAAAAGCAAAGTTTAAACTTGAGATTCAAATTCATTATAAAAGGTAAGAGGATCCCAAAGCTTTCATTTCTCCTTGTGAGCTCTTTAAGCCACTTGTGTGTGATCGACTCTGAGAACTTCCTGCGCAATGACCAAAAAAAAAAAAAAAAAAAAAATATATATATATATATATATATATATATATATATATATATATATATATATATATATATATATATATATTAGTACTGCTCTCAACTGACTGGCCAGGCAATCTGTCAATAACGTCAGGGTAAGGGCTGCACGATTATGGCTAAAATAATAATCACACTTATTTTGGTCAATATTGCGATCACAAGTATTAATCATGATGATTCATCATGTTTGGTCAAACATGTCAATTTATTGCACTTTTTTAAAACAAGCAGTATATACTGTATAAACAAGGTCCGTGGATCAACTGGTACAGGGTCGCTTGGGCTGCACCCGAAATAATGTTTTGGAGATGATTTAGTTAAATGGTACACGCACATCGAACGCGAACGAGGCGAAAAAGCAAAGCGTTTTTGTATTGTAGTCAATGGAGTTCGCTTGACTGGGCGCGAATGCACGTCAGGCGACGTGATGGACGCGAATGGCCCCGCGTGGTCACGAGAAGCGAAATTTTAGGCACTCCTACAAGACAATTGATTGGCGCCTGGCCTACTCAAGAGGGCAACTGCGGCTCATCGTGATCTGACTAACTAATGCCAAGACATGGAAACAAGAAGGCATAACACTACAGTTACTGTATAAGGTTTAATCATTTAAGATTGAAGTAAATATGTGTACTGCAGTAATATTTGTATCGCTACTTTTCACGTAAAAAAAAAAATTCAGGTATCCACATACAGATATACGGTGGTACCTCGGTACTCGACCATAATCCGTTCTGAGATGGTGGTCGAGCACCGATTTGTTCGAACACCGAAACCAATTTTCCCATAAGAAATAATGGAAAGTATGTGTGCACAAGTAAATGTGCACAAGCAGTACATGATAAAGATAAATAAAGCATTATAAACCATTTTGTATAATTTACTTACATTTTGGAGAGTGGTTGATGGCATACAGGAATGGATGTGGAGAGATCGGGGGGGGTTACTCCTTAGAAGGGGAATCCCCTTCCATGTTTACGCTAGGTAACTGCGACGCGAGGTTGGACACTCGTACACCACTTTCATATTTTGCTATAATTTCCTTCTTCAATTTAATAGTGGTCCTCACTGTTTTCTTCTTTGCATTCCCCTTATCACTGTCTTTCTTTGGAGCCATTATTAAGGGCTAGAGCAACACAAAAAAGTTTAAACTGCGTACGTCTTACTCCGCTGGCGGTCTGAATTGAACTGGCGCCTACCCGCTGGCCGAGAAGGGCCGAGGAGCGCGTTCGGGTCGGCTCGGCTAGTCGAGAACCGAAAATCTGTTCGAGGTCCGATGCATTTTCTACTTGAATTTTTTGGTCGAGTATAGAGGCGGTCGAGTACCGAGGTACCACTGTAGCAGGGGGGTTTCAGTCCCAATTAACCGTGAGAAACGAGGGATTACTGGACTGTACACTTTAAGCAACTGATTAACATAAAATGGTGCAGATGTAGGCAGATGTAGTCACAGGCCTATTGTATGTACTGTCTGCAAAAAGAAAAAAAAATGTAATTTACACAGTTCTGACCATCTTCTTTATGCATTTGACTGACTGTGATCCAGTCATCCCAGGAATTTGTGTACTTTGATGAAACCTACGCGCTGACGTTTTTTTTCGCAGCACAGGTGCAGCAGTGATTGACAGCCCCCCTCAACCTTCCTCTTCATCCTCCTCCTCTTCATCAGCCAACGATGTGTCATCGATGTCCACGGAGCCCACTGACCCAAGCAGCGAGCCCACGGTGACATCGGAAACAGACAACAGTCTGGATAGCCACACTTCCCTTGGTGCTCTGGCGTGTTGCAGATAACAAACACACACACACACACACATTTACTCAAGCGTAACCTTTCATCAGTGCACCTTATACAGTGTTTGAGATGGGAGGGTTTATAGGCCTCTGGAAGTTCTCATCTTAGTTTGTAGAGCTGCAATTTCAATGTACAGTTTGTTGTTATTGCCCGATACTACTGTAAATGATTGTGGTTTTAAATTGTATCATTATTATTGTATTTTTGCTGCAAAGAATCAAGAGTATGTTTTGATGTGAACATTATGTTTGTAATGAAAGGGCGGCGGTGGATTTTCAGCATTGACGTTTTTTAGCTCCAGCAACACAGTGGGGTGATACACTGCAAGCACCGCACTGTTATTTTTTAATCTATTCTTCAAATGCTGATGCAGCATTTTGTATTTCTATATTTTCGGGGGCAGGGAGGAGACATTTTGAATGAATCTGCTATTAAGTAAATGGCTTTTTTTCATGTGAAAATTAATGCAGACATGCTTTATTTCTCATATTCCTTCAAGGTTTGCCACAACTTTTCATGTAAATCTAATTTCTTAACTGTTTTTTTCTCCTTATAGTCATGTTTAGTTTTGCTGCAGCATACTGTAAACATCTCTACATATTCAACTGTAATTTCTCAGTTAAAATAACAGGGTGAATGTAAGTCCAATACAGGCCAACTCACTGTCTCCAAAATTAGTGCATAATTTTGAATTGAAGCTATTTCGGGACAACACTCGTACATGTCTGGTATTTAATATATATTATTTAAGTGCCCTTAATATGTTCACAGGTTTTTTTTTGTTCTTTTCTTAAGTGCTCTCCGTGGCAGTTGAGTTCTACCTCTCAGACACACACTTACACATTTTTTGACAGCACAGTATGCATAATACAGAAACAAACGAAGGAAGATTTACTTTTGTTCTGTATATATATTTATTTATTTATTCCAAGTGCAAATGCATTTGTTGTATGTAATGTACATGTAGCTCAAAAGTACTGTTTCTAATGCATTTTGTTTCATATATTTCATTGCATTGTTTTCTGTGCAATACAATTGGTAGATTAGTCAATGTCAATGGGATGTACATTATACTGTAGATGTACTCTATGTGTGGGAGTTAGCAAACAAATCAGTTTCGGGCCTCCACAGTCAATTTCTTTAGACGTAGGGTTTGCTGACTCAAGGTTCCCAGTGTGTCGCGTCTTTACAATGGAAATTTCTCGGGCACTCCAAGCAGTAACTCCACTTTCTCCCAGAATGCACTTGGGGATTGTTTTGCATGTCCTCACATTTTCCGGCCATTGACTGTTGTGGCTGCCTCCTTTTTTTGTGGTTTTCCTCTCCTTAACCTCCACAAGTATAAACTACTCTTCACACATTGGATTAAGTGCAGGAACAAGAAAGTCACTCAGCATTATTGAGATGGCAAGTCAGACTTCTGATGAGCTGTACTGGTGAGCACTGTTGACAAAATTAGACCTGAGATTTGTTTTTTAATAGACGATTTTATGGAACCATCACCATACAAAAAAAAAAAAAAAGCAAAACTGTCCACCTTCAACTCAGGCAAATAAAAGAGTTGAATTTGAACAATTGTCCTTGTTTATTTTCATAGCTTATTGGAATGGTTGCTTAGTTGAACATAATGGTATGCAATGTGAATGAGCGGCCAGTGAACAAGTTCTGTGGCACATTGGACTCACAGTCTGATGCTGTGGGCATCTGGCCAGTCTGTATGGAGGTTGTATGTTCTCCACCTGCTTGCGTCGGGTTTCTCTTGCCCCCTCCCAAATTACAAAAACATGCATTATAGATTCCTTGAAGACTCTAAATTGTCCATAGCAATGAGTATGAATGGGTGCTTGGTGAAATACGCCTTGGGATCGGCTAGTGAATAGTCCATCGTGCTCTACCTAAAGGCCAAAGCCAGCTGGGACAGGCTATAGCTAACCTTTTTAGGATAAATGGTATAGAAAATGAATGGATATGTGTGAATGGCCTAGAATGAATGTCATTGACAAAGCTTATTCTTATCCTCTTTCTGTATAGAGGTAGAAGCATGTTGAGCTTAAGTTTTGAGGCCATTTTTTTGACAATCCAGTCCTGGTGCTCTCCTAATTGGGGTATGGCCCTTTGAGCTGCAAACATTGCCTAATTCAGTGAATATTAAGTTCACATCTAAATGAGGTTGTGGTCTCTTATTTTGAAACAAAATACAATCCTTTGACTTGGGTGGAGGCCCTCGGTGCTCCGAATGGCGACAGCTCGCTTATTACATCAAACGTTATGTACAACAGACAATTGCTTTTGGAAATCATGGAGCACAGTCTGCCTGAACTCAAGCACTTTCAGACAGGCTTGAATGAATTTCCAAAGAAAAGAACTTACCGAAATAATTACGATGGGTGACAAAGGTATTTCAAACAAATGCGTGTTGGCAAAACAATTGATTCGTAAGGACATTTGGAAAGTTTGATGTTCAAATGGCCTTGCAGTATTGATGACAAGTTAGAGTAAATACGAATAACATTGACAAAACAAAAAAATAGCTCCATCCAGCAATGTTTGCAACTCAGAGGAATAGAGGCTAAAAACAAGGCAAAAAAAAAAGTAGTGTGGAAGTGATTTTGGCACACGTATTGTTGGTCAGTATCGTTAAGTTCTTTCACGACATACAGCTGTGCAAAAGCTAGACATAGCTCCAGTTTCACAGTTAGTAAAATGATGGATCCAGAAATACCCCACAACGTTTTTGTGAGATTCTGGATAAAAATGCAGATTTGGCACCAATATATTTGTCAACCACCTGCAATAATAGCAGCTGCCTATCATCCTCTATTAACCAGGAAGTTTCCCCTTAACTATGCAAAATGTTTGGCCGTGGAAAAGCTTTAGACTGTATAACATGGCATTCTACTTACAATACATATCAATCGATGAGGTTTGGGAAACTACCGTACGTTTGGTTTTCAAAACTTTGGTTCAGGCAAGATGATGATGAATTGGTCCAGTTAACTGGACTTCATTGTCAGGTCTTCTAAAGTTTTAAAGAAGTTTTCCATCTCCCTTTGCAGGAGAATGTTTCGGTTCTCTGCATCTTGGCGTGCGCGCTCCGAGTTCCTGAACCGGATTTCCAACATGTAGAAACGCTTCCTCTCCTGGTCGAGCTCCTCCTCAAGTTTGTTTACTTGGGTCTGGTGTTTACGGCAGTTCTCCTCCAACCTTAAACAGGAGATGTTAAATAGTTCGGTCATAATAGGTAGTCACAGATCAAAATCAGGAAAATAAGTTCATCTTACTTGCGAATGCTGCATTCAAAGCTCACTCTCTGTGTCTTCAGCTCTTGTTGTAACTCCTCTACTATGTTTGCTAGAACATCATCCTTAGCACTACTTTTCTCATCATCTAGAGTTGTTGTACGCAGCGGCTTATTTTCGTCTTCTGGCTCAACCAGCGAGATATCATAAGCGGTCCAGATGGAGGTTTGAGCTGGCAAGCTTAGCGTGGAGGGAGCGACATTATCATAGGCAGACAGTCTGTGCGACTGGTGAAGAGCTTTCTGAGAGGGCGGCGTCCAAGAGGTGTCCTTCTCAGGGTTTCTGGCTGTGGTCTCTTTAAGAGAGAGGGTGGAATCCTTCAGGGACGGAGCAGAGTCTTTTAGCTTTGCACCAGATGAAGTGGTGCGCCTGTGTGCTCGGAGGGATGACAGGCCATTCATCAACCAGTTACTAGCACCTGTTGCTGACACGTCCCCCGCTGATCCCCCAATGTTTCCCCTCGGCTCTACAGAACTGCCCTTAAAAGAGCACCTCCAAGCAGAGAGGACTTTGGGCTGCTTAGAGGGGCTATTGCTCACTTCTTTTATGTGATTTGGATGACTGAACCCATTCTCCTCTGCCTTTGTCTTCACTAGAACACCTTCACTTGTCTCTGGGGCAGTGATGGATGGTGTCAGCTTATTGTCCTTAGAAGGGGTGGAAGGTTGAGGTGATTCCTGAGGTGTTTCAGCACTTGTGTCAAATTCCAGTGGTGATTCAGCAGCCTCTTGTTTAAGCCATTCCACTTTGCCTTTGTGAGGGGAATCGTTTTGACGCAGTAAATAATTCTCCATCATCGTATCAGGGTTTTCCAGCTGGTACAGTCTGGCGTGCTCACTAATCAGTGCAGTCATTAGGTGTTGCACCTGAGAACTCACTGTTTTCAGTTAAAAATGAGTCATTATTAGAATGAAAGATGCACTGACACGTATAGTTGGATTTTACTGTTCCAGCACTATCACCTACCTTCCATCATGCTAACCGGATCCTCCACTCTGGGCCGAAGCACGTTTGGTCCGAATACAGTGGCGAGGTTCTGGACGCTCATCTTATTGACATCAGAATGCGACTGGACTTCATATAGAAAACTGAGCGCACAGGAACCAGAAACGTAGGGGTCATTTTAAAATTGGACATTGAATGTGTAGCTGAACTTCTGAAAAATGACGGAAAGCTGAGTCACGAGGCTGACAGGCGAGTGGGCTCAGCTTGCAGGGGAGGTGTGGTGTACCATACAGTTCATTCACAATCGATGGGATGCCATTTCCACTGACGTTGTGTGCGTGGGCGTGATTAATGACGAGTAACTCATATCAAATGGCAAATTACGAATGACAGCGGTGCACACAGTGTCATCATCTGACTCACCTACAGATGTATTCAAGAAGGTTGTAGTTGACCTTTGGAAGCGATTTCACTTGCTTGCCAAGCTCTGTGATACCCTGGGGAGAAGAAACTTTATTAATATGTACAGTTTTATCTTGACCTTTAGTTGTGCAGTTATGATCCTTCGATTGGTCGGCTTGGCTCAAAATTCAAGCTTAGGCTACGCTAACATTCAAAAAGCAAGAACAAAAAACTGTGTCTATAACATGCTAAGTGGGACAAATGGTCAGACCCACAAATAAATTCCACAAAGATAGGCCAGAGCTCACATGGGAAGCCCTAGGCTAAATATCGCGTGAAATGAAAGAGAGCCGTTTTCAACACTTTATCTGAAATTCACCATAGTGTGACCTTTGACATTTCGGCTGGACGCCAGTCATATATGCTAATTGCTTGTCCACCGTCCCACTAAAATTCATTTCAATGGGAACCTCATAAATCACGATACCATTGTACTGTGTATGCATGATCAAAGTAGGCCTTTAGATTTTGTTTTGTATTACCATTTCTCTGTCTTTGTTGAGTAGCCGTGCACAAGACAGAAATTGTGCATACTTGATGAAAGGGATGACAGGCTCTGGCAGCTCCCGTAAATATAGCTTCAAGAGTGATGCCACTGTGTGGACATCGGTGGTACTGAAAGGCACAGTGATGGGTAAGTCACACAGGTTAACGGCATATACAGTCCGGTAATATGTCCAGTCCAGTTGATTCACCTGTCAAACAAGAGACTCTCACCACGGTCAAACGCACACTGCATTTCTCGAACACGATTGGTCTGCCCAGGGGCCCTGAAAAGCCCTTCCTCTTGAAGCCCGTGGTCACGTATGAAACACACACACCGCTCAATCAGCGCCGGCACCCTTCGCTGGGGACCACATTTTTCTTCATTAAGAATAGTCTCCTCTAAGTGCTGACCGAAGATACCTATTGCAGCATGACACAGGACATCTTGAGACAACACATTTTCTTTGCATATTGAGGCACAAATAGAAAGTGGATCATCTGTTTTACAAAACGCCAATATCAGTCATGTATTCTAATGATCTGTAAATTGATGGCTGCGTGGGGACTTAAATTTCTGCTGAGTCATGAAATATTCATGACAATTTTTGTAAACCATGAGAATATTTGTAAACCTCACCTCCTCCAAGTGGGGCCCATATAGCTCTGTGTATGGCTCTGACCCATTCCTCTAAGTCACTTTCAGAGTTTGCCATGAGCAGGAACGATTCATGGTTTTGATCACGCTCTGCATTGCCCCCTGAAAATATAAAACATATAATAGAAATTTGAAATATAGCAATGATACAATGATTAGCTCCAGCATCCCTGTAGTAGTAAAACAGTGCAAAACTGAATCAGTGCAACATCCCATCATGACTCATTCCGCTGAGTCACAGTGGGACAATGGCTGGTCTGACATTTAAGTTGACATTTAGATTAGTCTGTCTGTCCACTCACCTGCCCGCTCATCCATCCATCCATTCATTTGGCTTACCTTTACAAGGTTACAACTCCTAGGTGTATAACAGCAGGAGAAGCAAAGGCAAAATAAAAAGGGGCAATATTCAAACAGCAGTCAACCTGTCTACCAATTCTATGAACTGAGCCACAGCTGCCCTGAAATAACAGCATGTTGCAGTGGCCCAACATTTGTATGAGTTGCTGATGTCCGGTGACCATCTGGATTTACTAGTGTCACCAGCTACTTGATGGGGCAACAACATCACGTTGGTCTTACTGGGTGGGTGTGACTCAACTGGTAAAGCAGGTTACTCAGTGACTGAAGGATTGGATGTTTGCTTATCGTTTTTGCTGTTTTGTTCTGAGTGGTGACACCAGCATGAAAGGATAATGAAACCATGCTGGTCTATGCATTTTTTTTTCAACCTTTCATGACTGATTCTTTTATTTTTGGAAACAAACAAACAAAAAACAAACAAACAAACAAATAAATAAACGAATGAATAAACTCATGGCATATATTACTTGTTTATAAGTCTAGAACACTTGGAAAATTTGTTAAGAAAATGCCCACTTCCATAGATTAGGTTACAGGCCCTGGGATTGTTTTGTCCCATTGGTATTTTATAACAACAACAACAACAACAACAACAACAATAATAATTATTATAATAATAATAATGATATAAACGTGCCAGAAAAGTGAAAATGATCACCAAACACTTACAATACACAATAATGCCTGTGTAATCGTTAGTAACACACATATAAAGCACATATTATCAATATTTTTCTGCAGTGCTAGATGGTTAATTCAGGCGAAGTTGTAAAACGCAAGCTACCTTGTTGACAGTTGGCCCAGGACTGGCTTTTTGTGTATTCCACTAAACACCACTAGAATGTGTGGATGGGTTTGTTCATGGGAGGCCATTTTATGTTATTGCTACCATTCCAATAACCACTGCCATATTTTGAAAATTTGTAAGAAGCATTGTCCCAATGGGAGTAAAAAGGTTCACACGGTAAGGGCTGCCTCCCAACGTTTGACATTGTGCACACTGCATCATACTGCCAAGGAGACTGTAACCATGTTTATACACAGGCATAAAAAGTACCTTCCACAAATTTCTGGAGAAAAAAAAATGTTTACAGTATTCTGGATATAAGAAATATAACACAAACAAAAACAATAGAAAGGGGATGGAAAAAAAATATACATCACCTCTAAAGCTCTGTAAATAAAATATTCTCACTTATCCATATATGGCGTCCATGGTATAACACTTGAACAGACTATATGCATATGATGGCTTACACAATGTATTACTGCTGACATGTTTTAACGTGAACTGCCAACAAAGTAATAACTAATAAATCAGATGAGCAAGACCTTAGACTTTATTTGGGAGAATGTGATAAATATGGTTGATTGTACACACTCTAGTCTGCTTGTACATAACTATAAGCAAAGATGCACTGAAATACCTGAGACATACTAAGACATTGACAGTTGGATGAAATCAATGAGAAATCACGTCGTCGTTAACATTTGCAAGCTTGTTTAGGGATTTGCCCACGTTATTTTGAGTGTCAATATTTGAAATTTTAAGAGATTAGCCAAACAAAAAAATTGTAGAAAAAACTGCAACAAAACTTTTAACTTTTAACCTTTGGCTCCACTAAAGAAACTATTCAAGGCATTTTGACTTATGTCAAATATTATGTGTCTACTGTATATATATATATATATATATATATATATATATATATATATATATATATATACAGTAGACACATAATATTTGACATAATTCAATTCAAAATTGAATCATATGTCTATCGCAATACATATTGATATTACATTATCATAATCACGTTGTTGAACTATTCTGTAATTGTGATAAGATCATATAAAATTTATATATAACAATTGTATATTACAATTGTAATTGCCATTCTTTGAAATGAAGTACTAGAAAAACATTTAGATGTAAAGTCACCTTCATTCCCACTTTCTTGTAGGCTTATTCCGACAACACACCTGGAATGATTTCAAATAAATGACGGCCTGGCTCATCCTGATGGCTGGGCAGCTCATTGACCTTGGTGCCCTTGAGTGGAATGCAACCCTGTTTCAAAAAAGTGATAGTGAATGTACTGGTATGACAAATGCAAGATTGGTCAATATTATGCTAGTGATATTCAAGGGTCAATCGAGATTTTTGCGCTGCAAATGTAGACACCCCTGGGAACAAATAATTTGAAAAATGTTGTCAACACATCACCACTTCCTGAGTCTCTACTACCACCTGAACTATACAGATGAATACATGTATTTGGGGAATGTGCTATTATATATATATATATATATATATATATATATATATATATATATATATATATATATATATATATATATATACGTATATATAAAACAAATTTAAAGGCACTAAATAAACGCTATCATATTACCTGTTCCTTGGTCTCATTCTGGTCTTTGTAGAAAAATAAAGCTTCAGGCTTGAGGACAAACCATCGTATTTGCCAGTTCTTCATGATAACGCGTTGTCTCTTCAGCCAGCCTGCCTTCAGTATTTTCTCCTGATCAAGAGGGGAGCCAGGCCTGGAAACCCGAGATGAATCTCCAAAGACCATGCTCTTAGAACGTGCTGTTTTGGGGTAAGAAAATACAAGAAATTTGAACTAATCGACAAGTTCATAATCCCTAATGAGAAACATAATCAGATATTTTTTCAAGTTAAATTTGTATGCATATGACGCAAATACTGGATAGTAAGTTCATATTAGACTTTTATTTAATCTAATATGTAAAACAGCATAACCTGGATATTTGCGGTAATTGCAATAATGCAGCCATTTAGACGTGCGTCAATAATGTGATATCATCTTTAGTAGTCATCACACAAAAATGATGACATTGAGGAGTGATTGTCTCATTTCACCCAAACATTTCCTACATCATCCGTCCTCTTTTCTCTGTCAAGCTCCTCAATTGGATTTCTGGTGAGAGGCGCACGTAGCATGTGAGTAAAGTAGAAAGAGTACTGGGAAGTGGCAATTAGGAAATGAGATAATCCAAATGTCTCAGTCTGTCATGCAGAAGGCTGAGTTTCAGTTCCTTAACAGGGAAACCGTTCTATGTGACTTAGCTTTCTGAGTAGGCAAACGGCCTTGAGACCCCAACAGCTGTTACGCGAAAAGCAGTCTACATGTTTTAATGTTCTTCTCTGCTATACAGTACAGTTAGTCGCCAGCTATTACATGTTGAACACGGGCCTATCAACTCTGAAGTCAACATTATAACTACCGTAGTAGAGTATGGAGTGGAGTGGTATTTCGTAATGTGAATCTTTCGCACAAGTAAATAGCCTATTTCGTACCAAGCCCCCTGTCAGAGAAATCTCTAAAAGAAGACTAGAACAAGCCTAGCTGCTAAACGGCAAAAAGAGTAACTCAGACTAGCCAAGATTGACTTTTCTCTGCCATGGCACAAGGAAAAAAGCTTGGTGAATGAACTCATGCATTGCCGTTGCACTAATTCGTCGCTCGAGCATCCCTGACTGCTTTTTATTCATTCAGCAAAGCATTGCACATTACAAGACATAACAAAAAAGAGCCAGTCGGGCGCCACCAACAGCTCACACTTTCCTGCGTCAACAGCTTTATCTATGGCAGTGTTTCTCAACTATATTTTGCCAGGCCCCCCCCTAGAAAAGAGAAAACATTTTGCGCCCTCCCCAGTCGATGCACTGACTATAAATAAGATTATTATGATGAAAATTGTTTCAGTATACCTACACATGTATTCTTTTTAACAGTAACAACAGAAAAGCGCAATATAAATAAACTTTCAACAACTGTTAATTATTTTTATCACATTTATACGGGTTACAGCTTAATCTGAAATGGAAAAAAAAGAAGCAAGTGCACCAAAGTGCCTGAAACTAAAAGAAAATAATGAAAATTATTACTTTATTGCAATTACATTCCACATGACATAAACAAAGCCATTTTCCTGGGAGCATCCACGTGGCATCACCTCGCGCCCCCCCAGGGGGGCCCGATCCACTATTTGAGAAGCACTGATCTAAGGACTGGGGCGAGATGAGCTAGGACTCCGTACATGGATACAATGCACACTATTCTAGACAAGAAATAAGCACATAATGATAACAACCTAATATATGATTCCCTTCACATCCCCCCAAAATACTCCTAATCCCTTTAAATGAACATTTTTAAATGATACAGAAAACCATCAAAAACAGTAACAAATAAAAAAAATGAATTACATTATTGCATAATAATACAATATATCATGTAAAGAATAATAAAGAAAGGCTCTTAAACGCTTTAAATTAATCATATTCCGCAGTTTGCTTGTTTGCCTTGAGATGGTTCTGGTGTGTTCGTGATGAGTGCAGAGAGAGACCTTTTTAGGACGTTAAATTTGTGAGTTTTTATTTTACATTTCCAGTGATCCAGAAATCATTTACAAGTCCACAGGAGCAATGATATTCATTTATTATTTTTATTATTTTGAGCATGTAAGTTTCCTTAAGTTTAGTTTCAGGTCTTGCGAAGTGCTTCCTGTGTGATGTCATTGTTAACGATGTGCTAACAATGCAAACTAAAGATGCGACAGCCCAAAGTGGTATGATACATATGTGTTTTTATATGAATGTGTACAATGGTAACAATAACTTATGTCAAATTTATTTTAGTTTGTTAGTTGTATGGTTTAAATGTTTGGTGGGAAGTGTGGATGAAATGAGTAAACATGACAAGTAGAAGACCACAGTAAACATCAATGCAAAAAACTATTGTCTCATTGGCGGGTAAACCAGCATATTAATAAATTATAAAAATGCATCACAAATCGTAACAAATAAGGTAAACATGAAGGGTTGTGATAACGAATTACATGTTGGTGCGAGCGCTGGTGTCTCGTGTCTAATATTATATGCCAACAATGTCACCTTTCATATCTTGAATTTTCTCTCATTACTAGAGACAATATTTCTCCACCAAGGCTCATCGTAAGATGAATTTTAGGTAAGAAGAGGCGTTTGTATGAAGGGGTACCACTGTATACCCTCAGCTTGGACATTGGATAATGAAATCATCACAGTGCAACTTCCTGTGAGTTAGCTATTACTCTGTGCAGAAGAAGCAATGACCATTTTAGAGCAGACCCCTTCATTTGTGAGGCCATTATGCTCTGCTATGCTCAGAGAACCGCATACCATTTGATTTGTTAGTTTGTGAGTTATTTAGGTTGCTAAACAAGAAAGCAGTAAGGTTTGTTTTGCGATGAGACCAATTTGGTCAAACGGGACCCAGAGTCATTGTACTTGAGAGAGATGCAAGTGTTGCAACACCCACGCATCTACCAATGAAAGATTTCAATCCACATAATCCATTTGTAGTAGCTTCAAAAAAACAATGGCCCACCCAAAGACATATTTTCCCAAAAGGAAGACTTTTATAGAATTTTTCACTTAAATAAGGTGGTATCCTGAGATGATGACATCACCTTTCACCATGTCAACTGTGAATTTGTCACAAAGTGAAGAAAATGTGTGAATTCATCTATGAAAATATTACTAAAAGTATACCGTTGAGAATATGTTAGCGATATTATGAGAGGCTCGGCGGATGTCATGCATACAATGTTTCACTTTGGAGATTTTGGGGCTAGAGAGGCAATTGTTTTGGGGTGAGAGACACACCTCATTTTGAGTTTTCCATGAAATGCTCTCATTGTACAGTGTGCCTGCACTTATGCAAATATCAATTTCCCTAATTCATTGGGAATCCAATATGAATTTATTGATGAAAAACCAAGACATCTTACCTCGGCGAGGCTGTTTTATCTTGGGGCTCAGCATGGTTGTGGGTGGCATCCCTGTGTTTCATGCAGTCATGCAGATGCCTCGCCCTTTTCCATCCTCTTCCAGCATCTCTCACCCAGGCGTTCTCTCTAGCACTTGGACAGTTTCCGTTTGATGACAGGCACACTTACAAGCACTTAACCCTTCGCTCTCTTTTTGCTCAGGCTGCTCTGTTCGGACGCCTGGAGCACCGCCCACAATCCCTCCCACCTCTCCTTTCAAAATACATTCTTTGCTCTCTAATGTATTCTCAGTGATTCCTAGCAATTACTCTACAAGTCCATAATGACTATGCCTTGTCTGTTCCTTCACCCACATTTCCTGTCCTTTCTGTTCTTACAGCACCAAGCAGAAAAAAATCTTGTGACGTAAATACCTGACATCCTCTTGTCTGTGTCCATCTCAGGAAGTAAGGCAACTTGATAGAGAAGTGAAAACTGCTGAATTTTGAATGGTCATATTATGATGTATGTTTCTCTATCAGATGTTAGTGAGAATTGCGGGAGCAGAAAGCAAAGATTTCCAAATATTCTTAATTTAACTATACAGCCATAAAACCAGAGGGGAGAATAAAAAAAACTTGATCCCGCCAAACTTTCTGAATTATTATTGGGCCTCTAACATCCGGGGTTTACTTTACTGGAAGCATTTTCATTTAAGGACATTGCCCCCATCCTGGGTTGCTATGGAAGCTCACGCTGGTGGTGCTGGAATTTCTTTGCCATCCTTTTTTGGGTTCCCCACTCCCAATCACATGTTTAGTTTCCTCCAGTTGCCCAGTTGTTAAACATTCTCTTAAAATTTGGTCTCAATTTAGGAAGACTCTTGGTCTCCACGCTTTCTCACCCTTAGGTCCTATTGCAAATAATCATTTATTTTATTTTATATTATTTTATTTATTCTGTGTCTGGCCACAGGGTTCACACTATTCTAAAGTTAAACCGGCATCTATTTATCCTAATGTGGACTCAACTTGTGACAGATGTTTGGGTGAACCAGCCAAGTTAATACACGTTTTGGTCTTGTCCCTCTTTAACTATTTTCTGGAAGTCGATTTTCCACACTTTGTCGGAGGTCTTATGCTGCAATATTGAACTGAACCCTTTAAATGCCGTATTTGGAGTTGCCCCAGACCTGAGTTTATCTGGATCCTCTAAAAAACTGGTTTTGTTTCTATCCTTAAATGCTAGAAGGTGTATATTACTAAAATGGAAGGATCCGGTTCCCCCCTCTCATGCACACTGGATGCGGGATGTAATGCCGTGTATGGACTTGGAAAAGATACGATTCACAGTCCGAGGCTCTGCCAATGGATTTTACAGGACATGGCGTCCCTTTCTTACCATTTTTGAGAATCCTAATACAGGAATTATTATTATTTTTTTATTTTAATATACATCTTACCCTGGCTTGTGTGTGTATGTATCTATTGTGTGTTGCTTTTTATGTATGCATAGTCATAGTTATATGAATGCATATGTGTATGTTTCGAATTTAAGTCCAAGATTTTCTCTACAGGAAGATCCAATCTAAATTTATTTATAAAGCATGATAAAACAGACCAAAATGTTGTACACAAATCAAGAAATTTGCAAAAAATACACAACGAAAACATAAAAAACAACAACAACAACAAAAACTAAAAGCAGTCCTTCTCAATCATATAATCGGAATGAGAGATTGTAAACGATAAACTGAAATAAGGACAGGTTCAAGAACTGACAAGGGAGAGTTGCTGAGGATGACGTTGCTTCATTTACATGTACTGAAACATGTTATAAAAAAAAAAAAACTTTCACAGAAAGAAAATCATGCTTAAAATGCCAACACAAATGTCGCCGCACAGTGGGTCACACAAGTTGAGGAGGGTTACATTTCAAGTTTCTAGTACCTGTTAAGAATGTAGTGTGAAATGTAAACTCAGTACGATATTCTTAATGTAGCTTGATTAATACAAGTTACTTTGGGAATAAACCAATACCAAATACATGCAGACGTGGACAAAATATCATTATAGGGTATATTTGTAGAAAGCTAAGCACCACTTTTAGCGTGGGAAAGCAACCACAAATGGCAAAGCACACACACAGATCCACAAAAACGTTGTTGAAAATGGGAGGAAATGAAAAAATAAGCTTATGAAAGCATTATGTGTAGTGGTACCGTAATACAGGCACACTTGTTATGAAACTACGATGACAAGTTTGTATTATTTTCTCTTCGGAGCTCTACGATTCAGATTGGTGACGCATTTTGGTATCAAGGTGGCGTGTTTCGCAGACAGCACAGTCGATATTTCTCAGTGCAGCAGATTGCAGACAAGCGGCTCCCAATCATGCTCTTTGCGAAGCACTCCTGAACAGTTACTGAGCTTTTCCGGCGGGGCCTACAAACTAAAATTCTCAACAAATTCCACCTGTCAGGACAGCTTGATTGTGACAAGCAGCGACATTTCCCTTTTCGGAACAATTAAAGTGCATAATTCACATTATTCGTTCATTAGGGTCACATTAACATCACATTTATTAATACTAAGACTGCCCAATACCAAATTTGGTCAACCCAATACAAGTAGCGGCCGACCCATTAATAGGCTGGCCGATTAAATTGGCCGATTATGGCTCTTCAAAGGTTAGCCAAAAAATAAAAAGCCAAATAGGTGATATTTGCTGATTATTTTAGCTTTTTACCTTTATGTATCTTCTGCCTTTTTTTCCGCTAAAAATTGTCATCGGCCTGAAAAAAATCTATTTAATTGAATTCTCTGTACCAGTACTCGAACACTTGAGTGCCAAGTACCAGTTCTTTTGATATCCATTTCCCCCAGAAATAAGAGATCGTTTTCAAGAAGTGCCCACCTATTCTTTTTTCTATTGTTGTGATTTGTCATTTTTAATTTGCGGAGATGAAACTGCTTCAAGGAAGTACCAGTTTCTTTAGATAAAGTCATGTATCAGCCTGATAGAAAAGTCGCCCAGCTCTAATTATTAGAGGCCCTTCCCTCCTTATCACTCAGTTTAGACAAAGGGCCAGCTCAAGGGAGAATCCTGGTGGCGCCATACGTCCATCCATTTTCTAGAGCCACTTATGCTCACAATGCTTCCTGGTGCCTATTCCAGCTGGCTTTGGACTGTAGGCGGGGCACACCCTGAATTGGTTGCCAGCCAACTGCAGGGAACACAGAGACGAACAACCATTCATATACCCAATCACACATAAGGACAATTTAGAATGTCCAATTCACATGCCATGCATGTTTTTGGAGTGTGGGAGGAAACTGGAGTACCCGGAGAGAACACACAGGCTTGGGGAGAACATGCAAACTCCACACAGGAAAGCTGGAGCAAGGAGGATTTGAACTCAGGTCCCTGACGTGAACGTGGCTAGCCACTCCGCCACCGAGCCCTTACTTTTTCATTGAATTCAAAAAACAAAATTCACATTGTCATAATAGGGCAACATTTTGAGGTCAGATGTTAATTTTATGCAATCTAGAATGAGGCTGTAAGGAGACAATATGTGGAAAAGTGAAGCACTGAATATTTTCTGGGTGCACTGTATGTCTAGGTATGTTCTGTGATGTGTGTTGCTGTAAACATGTAAGCTAGCTTTCTCAGATCGACACTCAAAATTTTGGTCAACATTTGTTGTGTAAAAGTGCAAAAAATTCCACTTGCCTATCTGAATCCATTCTAATGAACTATTTACTCAGTGCAGATGTTAAGTAAACTGGAGAAACGGTGTGGAAGTGTTAAATGTCTATTACGACTTTGCCATCTTTCATACGTCCACAGCATCTCTGTCCCCTGAGCAGAAACGTCAGTACGGCGATACAGCGCGGTCCAACTGACCTGTGTCGCCTGACATCTTCACAGTGCCTGAAGTAAGTAGTCGTCGCTATGGAGATGGCATAAAACTGCTCTTTCAACAGCCACACCTCCCACAAGCCTGTTAGGGTGTTCATAACAGTCATCGCTGTGACCCAAAACTCATCCCCCAGAAACGTGAGCCATGATGACAAGCTGCCGGCAGACATCTTGTTGTACAAGTAATGTGTTGCAATGATAACAAATAACAAGTGTCCTGCCAACATGGAGAGGATGAAGAAGAGAAAGAGGCGGTGGTTAGCCCGTCCGATGCACCGGTTTAGGAAAAGGCAGTGGTGGTCGTAGTCTTGAATGCACATATCACAGAGCTTGCAGTGCTTTGTGTAGTCCGGCTGGAACAACTGTGGGTGAAGTGAAACCCAGGAGGTGTTAAACCTACAAGTGAGGAACAATTGATTCCTGCCAATATGACCCATTTCAGTATCACGTTTTACCTCACAGTGTGGACAGAACCTAAGAGGGCTCTGGTTCTTTTCTGCTAGGTCAGCAATGCAAGAGAATCGAGCATCTGAGTGTGCTCTGTCCAGTGTTCCAGGGTCCTTGGTCAGAATCTTACAGAACAAACCAAGGACTAAGCATAAGTGGATTGTTGACACGTGGATCAGGGTCCCGCTGAGCCATAAACATGAGGTTAAGGATGAGACTGGAGGCATGTTTTCAAAATGTGAAAACAGATACAGAAGCAGCAAATGGTCTACAGTGAAACCCCTAAAGCCAAAACTTTTTTTAGTACACAAATCCACAATTGCCTTTAATAAAAGATTGCTAAGGATTCTGCCCATATCATAAAAAAACTGACAAACCAAAAATAAAAAATAAAATAACAGTGCCGTGTGTGAAATAAATAGATGGCTTAGTTCTGTTCGGGGTCTGCTGTGCTAAAACGGGCACAAGGTGTCTTGAAGCTATGTTGGCTGCAAAGAAATATCAAGACTTTCAAAGCACCTAAACGTGATATTAATGACGTCCAGTTGGGGCACTTTGCCCAGGAATAGTGGGCCAAAAATACCTGCTGATACCAAGGCCCACTTTTATTTGTCTGTTTTTTTGAATGGCCCATATTATGAGAGTTCAATATTTTGGACATTTTAACCATGTTAAAATGTTGATTCCTTACACTAAACACCCCAAAGTGTTATGTATTATATTAATGTAATATAATATTATATATTAATTTCTAAGCATTTCTTGCTTATTCTGCGCTCTCAGCACTGGGCTCGCCCGAGAATATACAGAACACAGATCTTCGAGTTACATGAGTTGAGGAGAAGAGATTTTGCACTGAGTTGGTCAAGTAAACAGCAACGTTTCATTTAATAGTTACTACGTTTTACTGTAGGAATTGCCGAAGTGGTGAAAATGTGGGTTTGTGGCGCACAGCCAAAGTCAGTAGTAAATCATTCACCTGCGGGTAGAACCACTGTTATGAATATTGGTTTCCTACGGAACTCATTTGATAGGAGGAACACCTCTTAGTGACACTGTTTTGAATTTTAATGTTGGTCAAATGCCTGTTTGGTCAGCTTCATTCACTTGGCAGGGAGAGGCTCGAGATAACCAAGACCCTCGTGAGAATAAGCGATCAATATGATTGATGGATGGACATATCGTGGCCAGCTGCCATTGAACGACATCGTGAAAGGGGGCGAGGCAGCCACAAAGAGATGTGGCTTCAGTAAAGTAAACAATTCACTTCTTGGGTAGACATTTTGGTACCTTAAAACACCTATTTAATAAGAAATTGAAACATCAATGTGCCAATGTTATTCATATGCACATATGAAAGTAGAAAAAAATACCACGATCCTTGATCTGAAAGCTCCTTTCAGATGATACTGTTTGAGTTTTTCCATGCATTTTTTTACAGCTGCTTATCTTCACTAGGTTTGCTGGTGCCTATCCCAGCAGTCTTTGGGCTGAAATGGTTGCCAGCCAAGCGCAGTAGGTATTTTTGTTTTTTTAATGTATTAGTCATATGTTTTGCATCAGTTTCAAGATTCATTATTGATCATCCTTCTTTAATGAAAGATACACCAATTTTGACCTAATGTCCATGTAAGTTCAGCAAGAATTGAAGTTCTGATAGAGCACTATCAGCATATTACACAAGACCTCTGTGCACCCCACAAGACATCAATTCAGTGAGTAGGAAAGCATTAATTCTTTACTATTTAGGGCATTTTTTTTTGTCCTAATGTCGAAATAACCAGCGCAGTGCTGTTATTTGATATGTTCACCTGTTCAGGGTAACGCGCAGGATAAGTGAAGGTATTTGGATTTTTGTGAACAAACCAAGAAGCTACCTGTACTTCATTGTCATGACATGTCAATAGAGATGCGAAAATAAATTGTCAACAAATCTATTATTAAATAAATCACAAATAATGTTAAAATATTTGTGAATACTGGATATGCTTTTGTGTTTTAAGTTTGCATTTGCTGTCATATCAATTTAAAATGTTTTTTAATATAAATTAAATCAAATTAAAACTTGACTTTTTTTTCTCCAAAACATCGATTGACAAACAAGTCACAGGTTAATAGATTGAAAATTCATTAGCTATAACCCTCGATGTCAGCAGATAACACAAGACCTAACTTTCACCAGATTCAAAGGATTAGCACCACACTTTTGTTTCTCATTACTAGAGCAGCAAAATTGTTTCTAGAAATACTGTAAAAAAATTATGCAATATTGCTGTGGAAGGATATTTGGCATTATTTTCCCAAAAAAGCAAAGCAGGGAATGGAGGAAGCCAGCTATGAGGGTTCCCAGGTAAACAGGGTTGGGTAACCTGGAAGGAAGATAGCTGCTATCTGAACAAAGAGATACAGCATGCCGTAAAATGTGTTGGAAATATCACACATACTGGATTTGAAACATGCTGCGTTATTTATCAAACCTTTGAAATGTGGCCATACGATGATACTGAGTGAAGATGCTTCTGGCCAGCCAGGGGAAAAGTAAGCTACAAAGAAGACCACCATAACCCCCCAACATGGCCGCCACAAGAAGAATAGTGGCTCCACTCAGGCTTGGAAAAAACAGTGTCCAGTAGTACAAAACTGGCGATAAGGAAAACAAACAAAACAGGAGGTAAATATCTATTAGAATTAGTGCCACTGTGCAAAATCTAATTTAAACACAACAGTCGATATTTACCATGAGATTCTTTGGGTTTGTGGTGGATTGGCACGTTCATGTACTTGCTCAGTATTTTGGTGAGTTGCTGATGCCTGCAAAATAAAAGCAAACCAAAGCATGTCAACGCTTCCCTTTTCGTTGTCTTTCTCATGCCATGGAATGCCAAGAACTGTGTTAAATCAGGTAAGGGATATTGAAAAATACTCAGTGGATGTCATACATATATTAGTTTCACTTCAGAGATTTTTGGGATGGAGAGACAATCCAATTGGGGTGATAGACCCACCATTTTGTGTTTTCCACAAAATGGTCTCACTGTGTCCAGCAGGAGCGGCCAGGTCCAGTCCTTAAGACCCAAGATCTGGCCTGGTTCCAGTGTTTTCCCTTCAACCAACACACGTGATTCGAATCATGTGTGTGTGTGTGTGTGTGTGTCTGTGTGTGTGTATCATAATTGAATATACATGATAAAAATTGGTATCAAAATAGTACAGTAAGTCAGAGTCAAAGTCAAGTTTATTGTCAATTTCTTCACATGTGCTTAACATACAAAGGAATCGAAATAGCGTTTCTCACTATCCTCTGCGTTTCACATGTACAATAACAAAGTGCAGGTGTGCAAGATGAGACAAACCTAAACCTAGCGGTAAAATAAGCATATATTATATATATATATATATATATATATAGATATATATAGATATATATATATATATATATCAGGGGTGGCCAAGTTCGGTTTTCAAGAGCCACAATCCAGCCTGTTTTCATTGTGTCTCTTCAACTAACACACCTGATTCAAAGGATTAGCTCATCAGCATCCTTTGCACAATCTTGATAACGACGCTGATTTGACTCAGGTGTGTTGGTTGAAGAGATACATTGAAAACAGTCTGGATTGTGGCTCTTGAGGACCGAACTTGGCCACCCCTGATATATATATATATATATATATATATATATATATATATATATATATATATATATATATATATATAATATATGCTTATTTTACCACTTAATTCAAACTTGAATGGGTTAGCCATGGTCCCAATATTGGTAATGATGTTAAAGGGAGAAGTAAGAAGTAAGAAGATGACACACACACAATTATATATATATATATATATATATATATATATATATATATATATATATATATATATATACACACATACACACACACACATATATATATACACATACACACACACATATATATATATATATATCTCAAAGAAGAGAGCTTGCGCTATCATTTGGGTAGATTCACAGTAAAAATAATCATAGAAACCAATATTTCTTGGGTCCTGAAAAATGTGTCAAAATGCTCTAAAACTGGCACTCTAGGGTTGTGATCAGTGCAAATGGCTGGCATTGAGTAAGTGAAACGTTTCGGTTCATACTTTATGGCGTAATATAAATATAAATTTCGGCAAATTAAAGATTTTTAGGGGAGGTACTTCAGTACTCACAACAGGGTTTAAACCCAATGTGTTTAATGAGCTAAAAAAACATATTAATATCACTGATGTTGTTAGCAAACTGTGGCTTAATGTAAATTTTGCTTGATATTCACCTAAATGTTTTCCCCTGCTTGCATAGGTCCAACGGTGTGAGGCCACTGCGGTTTTTCTCGTGAAGGATCTTGCACCCAGCTATTTGCAGCAGAATCCAGCACACCTCCACACATCCTTGCTCTGCTGCAACGTGAAGTGCCGTCGCCCCCTTTTGGTCAACAGCATCCACAGCACAACGCTGAAAGAATCAATTATACAGCAGCTGACAAAACTGAAAGTGAGACATCAGCACATCTCTTCAGCGTTCTACTACTCAAGAAATGAACCTCACAGGTGTGCTTTGTTTCTATTTATTTTTTTGTGGTGCTCCATGCTACCGTAAAACAGCAACACACAAGAGCACAGGTGGGTAGTTTGTCGGTACTAACACACAGCTGTTCCGTCACCGACAGACGGAAGTTTTGCCGATGGACCGCCATGACGAAAACATTTTAAAAACGGTACGGTATATTTCGTCCATGATTTTAATCCATTGTAATCGTCACCACCTGTGTCAAACTATTACCACTGCTGATGGTTTTTCACTTTACTTATATAAATCTTCCACACAACTGAGAAATGTTTAAACTACTACAGTATGTATATATATATATTTCGGAGCATGGAGGCATAAGCACTTCGAAATAGGAACACAAACACATATATATATACATGCATCCTGAAATAATTAGCTGAGGGCTCAAAAACAGTACACATCAGTTAAAACACATTAAAGCAGTGTTTCTCAACTATATTTTGCCAATAACATTAACAGAAAAACGGAATATAAATCAACTTTCAACAACTGTTAATTATTTTTATCGTGTTTATATGGGTTATAGCTTAGTCTAAAATGGAAAAAAAAGAAGCAAGTGCACCAAAGTGCCTGAAACTTAAAGAAAATGATGAAAATTATGACTTTATTGCAATTACATTCCACATGACAAAAACAAAGCCTTTTTCCTGGGATCATCCGCGCCCCCCCTGGCATCACCTCGCGCCCCCCCAGGGGGGCCCTCCCCACTATTTGAGGAGCACTGCATTAAAGGGAGTATGTGTAATTTTTCGCATGCGCCTGTGGCCGCTTTAGTCGCATTACGGTAACTGCAGCAATAAACACTCCTCGTCTTACTCTCCGTAGCAATAACAAACATGGTGACCTCCAGAGGAGTGCCAACCCCATGTAATAAAGTTTTGTGATAACTAGACCTACGATTATGTTTAAAATATACTGTTGGTCATTAATAACACATTTATTTGGAAGCTTTTGAAAATTATAATTTAATTTACTAATTTTTAATGAAAAACGGTCCAAATCTTACACAGCGTCACTTACTGTAAAACCAGTGTACCACTTATATGTTGTTGCATGAACGCTAAATATTGAGAGGTGGGTTTAGTAACAACTGAAGTCATGACATAATTGCTGGATGTGATGTTGAAAGGGCCCTTAACATTTGGCTTTCAGATTGACAATTAAGAGTTTGGGTAAACTTTCAAAAAATTATCGACTGACAAAAGGGGTCCACATACCAACAGGACTGTACATATCAGACCAGCAAAAAAAAAAAAAAAAAAAAAAAATCTAAAATTCCCACCTCTGTGAGACAACAAATAGTTATCTAATTTCTGAAATGCATGCCTTGCACACCAGCTACATGGGAGGGTTTAAACCAAGACTGGAACCTCAGGACCATGAGGGAGTGGTGCAAACCACTTAGCCAACTGGCTTTGAGTGAATACACTTGTTTTTTATTTTCACCCCAATCTGTTAAAATATATATATTTGAAGTGGTATGTACGTTAATGCAGTATTTTGCGAAAGGGTGTTAGATTGTGAAACTACAGCTATATTTGGAATGGCTAATTGAGCCACTGGATGTTGTTGGAAGTCTTACCTTTGTAATACGAATACAAACACACACAATATATATGTATATGTACAGTGGGCCACCGTGTTACGAACTTAATCCTTAATCCATTCAGCGGCTATGCTCGTAACTCGAATTGCTCGTATGACGGGCAATCCAAACCTATGTTAGTGAATGCGTGCAAAAACCTTAGGTAAAAACATCACAACTTTATACACATATTAAAAATTAGTAACATAATCTACTGTACAGTTAAATTAAATAACATAAATATACAAAGGAAAAATGACATTTACCTTTGGGGTGACGTGACTTGAGCTGGGTGGAGGCGGAGGAGAGCAGAGACGAACCCGCAGAATTTATTTATTTTCTTAAACTAGAACTTTTCTCAAACGAGAACATATCACCGGCGATTTCCTTCTCTTTAATCTATAATAGAAAAAGCCTCTCCATTTTGTTTCTATTGTTTTTCTTTTTTATTGTCATCATCCTCTTACTTCTTCCTTTACCGACGCTAGCAATTTTAGAAGCCATGTCTAACAGAAATCGTTTGCAAAGTCTTCACAACACACCGACCAGCTGTGCCATCAAGCTAGATTGAGGTGTTCAGCCAATAGCATATCGGCATTTCTGTGATCGACGTGACGCCGGCCAATAGCATATCTGCATCTCCGTGACTGAGACCGTGGCTGTGACTTTATAAGTCCAATAGCATATCGGCGTTTGTGTCATGCGAGAATAGTTAATTTTGTTGACGCAGCAAAGCAAAAAAAAATAGTGCGGACACACTGACCAGCATGTTGGATTATTCGTAAGACGAAAGGTTTGTGCGTAAGAGGGGGACAAAAAACGCCGCGGTCCACGTTCGTAAGATGAAATATTCGTAAAACAGGGAGTTCGTAAACCGGGGGCGCACTGTATATATATATATACACACACACACACACACATACGTTAATGTTTTGTAAATTACCTGGTTTCTGAGGAGGTATTGTACCATATCTGTGTTTCCTGTTGATGCTGCCAAGTGAAGGGCTGTCCTCTGGTGCATATCCGTGTCCGCGAAATGGAACATTTCTGTCTCCCACAAATAATGCACAGCAACACTGGGAAATGTAAATGCAGGTTTGAGCTTTCAATTTGTGCTGGTTTTACGTTTGCCAGTGAATTCACTCACATGCTACCGCCTGTCACTGCATGATGAAGAGATGATTTTCCTTGTAGATCCACGACACGAAGATCAGCTCCATGCTTGATCATTTTGTGAACGATGTCAATGTTGCCCTGCCTATCAGGAGTAATAAATCATACAGTCCCCAGTTTTTCAAAGGAAGAAAATAAATTAACATCAGAAACATGAAGTACCTGCATGCAAAATGAAACGCTGACTGTCCTGCATTACAGGTCAGGTTGGGGTCTGCGCCGTGACTGAGGAAAAGATCAACCAGTGAACGGTTGCCATGAAGGGCTGCGTAGTGCAGTGGAGTAAAACCACCCCAGCCTGGATGAAGATGAATATATCCACACAAAAACAGCTTTAAACTCAGTACATTCGTTATTATGTTGGTGCCATTCTAACACTATAAAATGATTGAAAGATGTTTAACTGCTTTGCCTTGAATGAAAAACTGTGTATTGACTGACAGTGTATATTGATAGTTTTAATTAAATCATATTACATTGGTTTTAATGTCTTTTATGAACAAAAAGTCAATATCAAATGGGCGCCCCATTCTTCCATTTGTATGAGGCCTTACTAAGTATGTGGAAAAATTTCGGAATGCTGGTGTAGATTCACGTGAACTCAAAGGACATATATGAACTATGGCACTTTAAAAAATTCGTTGGGGCTTGTGTACAATCAGTTGAAAGTCTTACAATATGCAATATTTTCATAGACCGTTTAATCGTCGTAAATTACGTAAATATTATAGTACGTGCACAAAAATACAACCAAACCATGTAAGCAAATACTACAAACAATGTGCTTACCTTTATGTACGAGGGCTGAGCGGTCGTTTTGAATGACGACTTTGCATTGTTCAAGGTTGCCTGTCTTTATGAAGTCAAAAATGTCCTCGTTATCCAGGGAACGTAAAGGCACTGAATGCATTATTGTAACTTCACATGTGCAGATTTGCCTTGACGACTTAATCTTACAGATGCAATTGGATGAATTTCGTTTTACTCCTTTTCATGCAAACGGAGATAACGAAAAAAAAAAAACACTTTGCGACTAGATTTCCGCTTAACGGTAAATTACCCACCACTTACGGACCACGCCCTAGACACCTCATTGGTTGAAGCATCCCACGTGTTTCTAGATGCAGGAAACGAAAACACGGAAAAATTCGGGATACTGAATGTTTTGACGGCCGCGCTCCAGACACCTCATTGGTTGAAGTTTCCCACATGATCCTACTGTAGTTGAAGGAAACGAAAAACTGAAAAAAAAAGGCAGGCTAATGAATGTTCGGGAAATACAGAATCCTGCACTTTTTTTTTTAAATTAAGAAAAAGAAATGCCTATTTTTTCATATAGTTGGATATCATATTTATTATTTGTAATATTTTACTCACCTCAGCTCAAATCTGTGCTTCAGTAAGTAGCAATAAATTCTCCATACTTCCTCAGGCCGCTACTCATTCAGTTTTTACAAATAATATTTACAGTTAATATTTACATCTACACAGTCAATCAACAAATAAGGAATTACATACCGTGTGCGCCCAGAAAACAAAGTCAAAGATTAAGTCCAAAAGACTACCGCCTTTCTGTGACTCTCCCTCTCGTGCATTGCGCTTCCAAGTTTCAACGACCTCAATCAGAAGTGATTGTGTTTACAGTCTGTTTACCACAACAACAACAAAGAACATGACGAATACAATAAAAATTACACTTATAAACTAATAAACCAATAAATAAAAATTAAAGTTACACGTTCGTATTGTCATGGTAACGCATAGTAACAATTCTAGCGCCAGCTACATCGTGGACATTACTAGTGACGACCAACAAAAGATCAAAAGATCCACTGTATACGGTCGATTTTTAAATCTTAGATTGACTCACAGTTGTAGAGGTAATATAGTATTTTCCCACTAGATGACACTGTTTGTTAGGTTTGCAACGTCGAGTTTCACTGCAGAAAGTTTTGTTTTTTCGGCTTACTGTAGCATTAAAAATATGATACAACGATGGAAAAAAGTATTAGCATCATCATGTTATAAAAAATTATTGGTTTAATGATTTGAGGTTTAAGTTAGTGATCCGCTGCCAAACATCACAAATTGTTGGTACAAAATAACATTGCAATTTTATCTGTATCAGTTTCCTCTTATCCATAGGTAGGCAAAGTTTGGCTTGAAGGTTACATAGTGTTGTTTTTTCCGATCCCCTGAGAATGTATAGTATCTAGAGTCCTGAACAAATTGTTGCATTATTTTAGACATTTTCCCCTGTACATCAATTATTTAAAATGCATTTGATTTAGCTTTTATTCTTTTGTCTCATTTACATGTTTTTTTTAATAGTTAGCAAAAAAAGAAGTAAACAGTTTCTGTAACTAATCAGACAGTTATTCAATTATAATAATTATTGTTACATTAATCATTTAAAATCTATTAAAATGTTTTTGTTACATTTTCACTATATATATATATATATATATATATATATATATATATATATATATATATATATATATATATATATATATATATATATATATATATATATATATATATATATATATATATATATATATATATATATATATATATATATATATATATATATATATATATCGGTGTGGGTCCGTGAGTTTCACACATATGAAAACAAACCAAAACAAACGGTGGTCACAATCGATCAGTACTTTCAATACCTCACGATTTTTCTTGACCTCTTCATGCTCTCTTTCTCTTCGCACTGAGATGTACAGTGTGTCCCCTCATTTACATGTTTTTTTTAATAGTTAGCAAAAAAAGAAGTAAACAGTTTCTGTAACTAATCAGACAGTTATTCAATTATAATAATTATTGTTACATTAATCATTTAAAATCTATTAAAATGTTTTTGTTACATTTTCACTATATATATATATATATATATATATATATATATATATATATATATATATATATATATATATATATATATATATATATATATATATATATATCGGTGTGGGTCCGTGAGTTTCACACATATGAAAACAAACCAAAACAAACGGTGGTCACAATCGATCAGTACTTTCAATACCTCACGATTTTTCTTGACCTCTTCATGCTCTCTTTCTCTTCGCACTGAGATGTACAGTGTGTCCCCTCGGGTGTTCCCCAAAGTTTTTTAAAAGCACTGTAGTGCATTGAGGAGCTCTCTATACCCTTGAATATAGAATGTGTGTGCTTGTGTGTGATATAAAACCATTCAATCCCTGCTAGCCTTGTTGTAATTCCGCTTCAAAATTATTTTTAATTGAAACCCTCACTTGCTTACTCATTGGTTGCTGTCACAGTGAGTCATTATCATAGCAGCCAGATCTGACAGATCTATAAAAAGCTCAGTAGACTACTGAGCTGTGGTGGGAGGGCCTCATTCAATTGGCCCGACAATACTTTTTCACTTCTGCTTCTCTAGGGTAGTCAGGAGGCACATGACTTAAGCTAGCTGATGTGAGTTTCTCCGCATGTTCAAAGTTCATTCTACTTGTTGCAGATTAGTGAGGGCGGGCTGTTTTACAGGAGGGTTCACACATCGCAGCACAGTGCAGTAAGCATCAGTCATGTTTTAGCAGGTCTCTGCTCGCTTTTGCTGCAGGCAAAGGAACGTGGACAGAGTAAGAACTCAACTGGACTCTCACAAGTCACTTTCGCAGTTCGCTGTAAGGAGCGTGGAAAGTCACACATGGCTCTCACGCAAACACAGGTAAGAACTTGTGTTATTTTGTCATTGTGAATGTCTCAATGAAATGGAGTTAGGAAATATGCATTCCACTCAATGTCTCACACTTATACACACAGCACCTCACTGAAACAAAGGCTTCTCACATGAGTGATGTTAAATAATCAGTGCATTTGTGAGGAATGTGAGCTGCCTATGTACAGTCCACCGCTTCCTTCTTTGTAAGTCACATGTTCGCTATTAGAGAATGCTGAGAATGATGTTGGTGCATAGTGAATCAAACCTTTAGTTATTTCTCAAATCTCGACTGTACATTTGAATCCAAAAACTTCCTTCAGTTTGTTTGAAAGCTGACAGCAACAATTGACACATTTTTATTCTGTGTGATGGATAATATGAAGCATACCGTACCGCCGTTTTTCCACCTCAAGGTATTGATGGTGTTAAAGGAGCAATTTTCTAAAGTTTGATAAATATAAGCTGTTTCCATTTTTCTGTCTAGTTTTGTATTTGCCAGAACAGCCCCCCTGGTTCAATGCACTTTGCTATATTAGTACTGGATGTGACATCAACATGTTGATTGGGCCATCATTTGTGCCCATCAGTTGTTATTAAGTGTGTTTTTTTTCTCCTTGATAAGCCACCGTGATAAAAAGTCAACAAAAAATAAAATCAGAAAGAAAAAACTCAAATTAAAAAACCAAGGCATCCATAACAGCTGTTAACGCTGCTTTATACCTCTCTACCTCACCAATTCTCTGCCCCCTTCAGGCAAGTATGGCGGTGCCCATGTTGTCTCACAAAAATGTTTTGACAGCTTTTTTAAGCTTGCCATTTTTTTGAATAAACCATATATATGTTTCCTACAAAGCACTGGATGTATGCACACTTTAATTAAACATAAAATGCCACTCTTACAGGCAGCGGTGCCTCATGGTTTGTTTGACATGTCTTAATATGAAATTACAATATTTTCTACTTACTCATTGTCGATTTTTCCTGTCTTGAACAATACTGAGGCAAACTGGAACAGGGTAGGTATTCTGGTGATCTAAAAAAGAACATTATATCAGATTGCAAACCTCCACTATGGTACCTCCACTAACTATTCAGGGCAATCTATTCCATAAACTACTCGTATTGAAAAAAAAATTCAGAGCATCCAGAAAGATAATAATGTGAAGAAAAACATTTTGGGTAGCACATGACTCCACGTGGTTTTGGCCTTTTGTGTGATGGGTTTTTATTTTTAATTTCTTTTTCCTCCCCGCACATTTTTCTTTTAATTGGGAAATGGTCAAGTGAATTTGATTAAGTGTAGAGAATTTTTGATAATTAGATGATGGACGAGACTGGATTTCTGAATGTTTTCTTTGTCTTCCCCTCCAGGATGATGGCATAAAAGGGGAGAGGGTCAATAAAGAAACAGGCGAGCTGAGTGCTTCTGGGGAGTTATCGGTCTCTGTGGAGTTGGATGTGAAGAAAATGATGGTTTCCTGTCAGGACCCTCTTCTCTTTGATTTGCTATGTGAACAATTGCACGAACTTGAGATTTACCAATGCTCAACTTTGGACCACAAATGTGATGAGGCCCATTCAGAGAAGAAGCATGAGCATCTTTTCAGAATCCTGCCTCTTTACATACAGGTAGTAACAAGACTTCTATTTTGTCTGCCAGCCAAATATTTGTCAATATAAAAGGTAAATACAGGAATCATTATTGAACATGAACAGTCCAAGTGTCAGTGGCGCAATTACCGTATTTCTCTGTGTACAAGTCAACCTCGCATATAAGTCAAGCCCCCCATTTTTTACTTCAATTTGGGTGAATTTGACAAAATTCTGAGTATTAGTTTACCCCTAACTTTAGTGGGAGCACATATCATAGCTGTCCAATTAAAACACATATTGTGTGTTATTAAAATGACAAAATTACGCTACTTTTAGACACATTTCTTTATTTTATAAGAATAACATTGTTGCGCTTATGGAGGTGGGTGCAGAAATGATAAAAGTGCGAAGCAATGTATGCTATCATTTAGCCACAAAAGCTGAAACTAATGTTACAACAATAAAATGATATGAAGTTTCAATGCTATTTATATGTATATTTTTTTTTACACAGCTGAATATGAATTTGTCGAAAAGCCCTAAAAGTCATCATCACTATCTGACACGCCAAAAAGCTCCTCCCATTTAAATTCCGGACGTCCTCTCCTTCCTGCTTGTTATTTGCGTAAATATCCTCATTACTCTTCCACGGGTAGTCATCTTCGGAGTTTGAAATGGACCTCTCCAGAAATGTTTTGCTGAAGCTTTCTTTCCCCAAGTGACAACTGTGGCGATATCAGAGCATGTATGCGTTGCTCTTCGCTGTGTTTCTTGTCCCCTACCTGCTGACATCCACGCGTGCCATGACACTGCCCATACATTTTTGTCCTGAATGCACAAGTCAAGCCGTCTTTTTATTTTCATAATGCGTTAAAGTCCACCGGGAAAAATATCCACACAACCTCGTTGACAACAAGAGGCAACAATAAGGTGACACTTGACAAAAGTGCATTTGAAAGTGCAAACGCGCTAAAATGGATGCATACTATATCAAATTAGAGGTATCTAGAGTATAACCATTTCAAGCCTTGTAAATGACATGATATTACTTAAATTGCAATCGAATTAACGTTATTCAAACACAGATACGTAGAGAAAATTGGTCTGATTTTGAGCAATGCGGGTATCAGTAGAAACCCCCAATATGGGGGTTGAAAACGAGGAAAAAAAACTCGACTTGTACACGGAGAAATACGGTGTGCATTGTGGCAAGGGTTAAAGTAGCAAGACAAGATTCCTGAATCAATGTATGGTGGGAGTCAGATGTTTGGCCTTTAGCCGATCACATCACTCACTTCTTAAACAACATGTTTGAGTTAAGTGTATTGATCTTTACTGTTTGCTCTAGTTTCACATGGAACTCAAAAGCCTCAAGTTTTGTTTGGAATTAATGAGGAGATGTATTCGCAGGAATATTCACAGTCAACCATTATCATGTGTGATATCAGTAAGTCAGTTACTTCAATTATGTTTTCCTTTTTTTTCTCCCCAAATGTTTTAATTTATTTATTTTTCTAAATGGCTTTGCCACAAAACGGTATCAGTGATGGCAAAATAGTTGTGATCATTAGAATTTACTGCAACCAAGGAAAGTATCTGGTTGCTCAGGACAAGTTGAGCAAACACAATCAATTTCTGTACCGCTTATCCTCACTTGGGCAACCATTTTACTCTTCAAATAGTTGCAGAGTTACTGTACATTACTATCGGTTCATACTGTTACCAACATCTCTAGTAGCTCAAGGCAGATTGACACCCAACACTGAGTTTTGGTACTGTTTGTGGTTTCTTACTGTACAATGGAAGTTGTTTGAGGCTTTTTGTGGAACGGTTCAGTTAGTTTGCATGTGGGTGTGCCTCATTTAAGCCTCATGACCAGCATTCAGGGATTTACATAACAGCACACTCAGTGAAATACGATATCCTCTTATGGAAGTGAAAGAGAACATGATGCCAGCTGCTTACTTCTAATGCACCCCGTCCAAATAAAGCACTTTTGTGTGGCTGCATCTTGTTAAGTGAGGGCAGTAGAATTTATATGTAATTATGTCTGTTAATCATTGTGTTTTTATGTGTGAGTGCATGAGTGTGCGTGATTGTAATCACTATTATAGTAGGCTGTTTTCACTTGATGGCAGGTGTATGAGGAAGGTGAAGGGCTTGAGGGGCTGGATTTAAAGGGACTTGTCGCTCTCACCACTGATGCCATCGTCCATATCATTCACAACAGAATTGTGGAAAGGCCTGCAGGTAAAGAGCCCTGACACACCCCCTTATCCACCCCCACACATGGGCCATCATAGTTAAGTTAGGATTTTAGGGGGTTTCTACATCACGCTTTACTTCTGCTTTTTATTTTTGCTGTTACTCATAGCCTTTAAACTGTATGGCCTTTTACTATTAAATGTCACTCATGTTCCTCAGTGGAAAGTCATTGTACATGTTTTCATTTTACATTGTATTGATAAATGTATTGTGACACACTCCGTAATCAATTTGCTGGATTTAACAATGTAAGCCACAGCAACATTCACAGTCTGAATATAACACTGCACTTACAGTATAGTGTACTACAGTGATCCTTCACTACTTTGTGCTTCACATACAGTATCACACCCTCAGTGCGTCACATATTTTTTTTTCATAAAAGAAAGCTCTATTGTGGAGAGACACACTGAACGTTCCCTGCACGCCAGTCAGACGAGTTAACTGTAAATGCACATGCCACGGGCACTCCTTTGACGTCGAACTATTGCAGTATTGCAGCTGTAGTCTCACGGAGATCTGCGGTTGGCCTTGTATTTGCGGCACCTGGAAGTCGAATTAGAGTGAAGCCTGTAGCTGACCAAACATGATAACAAGCAGAGTTTACCCTTGCAATTCCAATTTATTAAAAAAGAAATCTAGGTAAGGGATTAACAACACTCTACCGCTGCGCTGATTTCCTCCCTTCGCATCCCCCTAAAAATGTGTTCGAGTTTAATGAGGGAGACTGCATAGCTAATCTTTCAATCAGCTCACGCGCAACCGTACGACACGTGATTGGCTCCCGGCGCGAGCCAGAGTTGGCTGGAGTTGTATCCTACTAACACGTGGAAGTTGTATCTGCTCCCATGAGACCAAATGCGGCTCTCCGTCAGATTACAGCCAAGAGATGGAACTGGGAAGGCATTACAGTACATTTACTGTATAAGGTTTAATAATTTAAGATTTAAGAAAATATGTACAGCAAACTGCAGTAATATTTGTCTTAAATGTGTAAAGTATAAATACTTTACTTCACGGTTTTTCACTTTTCACAGGGGTTTTCAGTGCACATTAATCATGAAAAATGAGAAATTACTCTACAGTATAGTATAGTATTGTATAGTCTAGAAATTTGCACATGTAAGTAAAAAATAATTATATGACTGCACCCTACAGAGCTTTTGAAATAAATGCAATGACATACTCATCTCATTCTTTGAAAAAAAAAAGTTACTGTTTTATGTTTTAGAATAATCTAATTCACATAATACTATTGCTTCTCTATTTGCACTAATTGATCATATTTTATGCTGTCAAATGTTTATCTCATTTATCTCTTTATCTCTGTATTTCACACCGTGGTTCAATTTAGTATTTTAATTTTTTTTCATTCCCTGCATGGCTATTTAATAACGGTTGACAGTAATCTTTTTCTCAAGCCTTGAAATGAACTACTACATTATTAAGTGGTGTCAACTCACTCCTCCAAGCTTCAAGTTTTTCTTTAATGAGAGAGCTTTTTACAGTGGCTTTTTTAATAGTCACTTTCTCATAGTCATTTTCTCTGAAATAATATGCATGCATATAATTCATACACCATGGTGAATTTTTTTGTGTTACAAGAACATGCTCGTGAGGAAGTTGTGCGATTCTTCCAGAAGGAACACGAGGAGAAAAGCAGTCCAGGATGGCTGCTGCTAAAATCTCTGTTACTGCTAACTGCTGACAGCTCAGTGAGTTTTTTTTTGTTTTTTTTTACTTCCATCTTTGCTCATATCATTTTAAAAAGATGACTTCCTTTTTTAAATAGAAGATCAAATACACTCACTAGAGAACTTATTTGATGCACTTGTGCAAATCAACTAAAATGAAAAATTTACGATATTTGCAAGGTGCAATTTTAAAAGAAAACTTGACAATTAAAAAAGAAAAAACTATATAATCTCACCAGTGTATTATAAACAAACAAAAGAACATTTTTAATGATTAGGATTAACTGGGCTCTGACAATAGTCATTGTCTAATACAAAAGCTGGACTGAAAATTTTAAAATTATATTACTCATAACTGTTAAATTATTACCCCATTGAAAATGTCAATTAACTAAACATTATTATCTTTCTTTCTGTCACAACTCTCATAGCGGATCACACTAGACTTGTCTACATGTACCCGGCTTAAATCCACATAGCCTCCACCTTGTCGTTGTTTGTTTATTAAGTCGCGTCTGTACTAGACTGCAAAGCGCAATTTTAAAATCGTGTACAAGCATGCCAAGTCTAGGCGGCAGTAATGTCGCAAATTCTGTCAAATCAAAAAGAACGTCCGCTTCTGGCGTGTCCAATCAGAAAGAGCTTTTTATCTATGACACCACTGGTATCTGCGTCTTTGGTGGCAAAAAGAGTAGCGCGAAGACGCATATCTCCGTTGAAGCTGGTTACACGCAACCACGAAACCGGAGGATTGCGCAAATCTCCACTTTGGTCGGAGGCTTTGAAACATTCGATTGCTAAAAAAAAAAAAAAAATCCAGGCCACGTATAACACATGGGGCAAAAGGGAGACATTTCCTGCCCATTTGCAAGAACCCCAAACACGTGTAGACAAGGCCTAAAAGTGTACTTAATGAAGTGTCCATTGTTTTTATCATCATAGTAACTTAATCAAAAAAATTGAAATATTACCTCAGTTGACAAATGAATGCATCATACAAAACAACAAATCACATTTCTTAACACTACATTTGTGTTTGTAGGTGTCATTTATAAATCCAGAACTTCCGGCAGTTCTTGTGAAATGTTTGTACCTGCTCGTGTGCATCCCACCCAAGGAGGATATAACCATGAAAGAGAGCTTTCAGGAGCCTCTTACACAGGTGAACGCGACTTTACTTCTCCCTCTGACATTTGGGGAGTCTGAGTCATAACGCTACTCTAACCCTTCCATCTTTTTTAGCTTCTCCTCCAACTGTGCAGACAGCTAGTCAATGTGGAGCGATTGGTGGAGACCCAGGAGCTGCAGTGCCTTATCATTGGGCTTACATCACTTTGGGACCAGACCAGCATTTCGTGGAGGCATCAGGCATCACGTGTTCTTAAGGTGGTTTCTGCTGTAGCCACGAGCAACACGATTCCGAACCTTCTGGGTGAGTTGAAGATCCTGTATGCTATACCGTTTGGAGCCAAAATGATTAGATACGCTACAGAACGGTTTTAACGGAGTAGATTTATTTATTTAATTTGCAAAAACAAACAAAAAACTATTAATGCTAGTAATTATTGTTATAGTAATTAGTTCTACAAAAACACATTAGATTTATGTAATTGATGTCATTTCGTTTCTCAACGTTCTCATCGTTTCTCAAATAATGGTACTTGATGGAACTGTAGGGCATATGTCAGATTTTAACAGTCTTTCTGGAAGTATTAACAAATCTAGTTCAGTGTTTTAATGCTGTTCTTATTGCAACATAAACTAATTTCAGACCCACTTTGCATGTTTTTTTTTTCAAATTAAGGTCAAATTAATTGATAAATTAAATTAAAATAACTTGTGGACTGCAGCTAATGTTTATTGTTGGTGGCACAAGACACTATTTAAAATAAAACAATTAGGCAGAGGATACCCAGGACTGCTTGCCAGCCAAGCAGGGTACACAGAGACAAACAACCACAATCACTCTCACAATCACAATCACACCTAAGGGCAATTTGGATTGTCCAGTATACCTACCATGTATGTTTTTGGAATGTGGTAGGAAACCAAAGTGCCCGAAGAAGACCCACGCAAACACTAAGAAAACATTCAGAAAGGCCTGGGGAAAGCTGGACCTTTGTCATGTTTTTTTTTCTTCTTCTTTTTTTTTTTGTGGACCTCTGAACTGTCTGCCACCCATTTAAATCATACTATTTTTGATATTCTATTTACCTTATTATATAAATGCAGTACAACCAGTATCCCCCAATAATCAACATTTAATATCTCAGTGAGTGTTATTTTCACAAACAAAGATGGTTTGTATGTGTTTTCTTTTGGATTTCATTAAAATATTCAGAGGAGGCTCGCTGGAGCAGTTTTATAGTTCAGGGACCTGAGTTTGAATCCAGCTCACTCCGGCCTTCCTTTGTGGAGTTTGCATGTTCTCCCCGAGCCAGTGTGGGTTCTCTCCAGGCACTCCGGCTTCTTCCTACATTCCAAAAACATACATGACTGATGTATTGGATATACTAAATTGTATTTAGGTGTGATTGGATGCATGAATGGTTGTTCGTCTCTGTGTTCCCTGCAATTGGCTGGCAACCAGTTCAGGCTATCCTCTGCCTACTGCCCGAAGACAGTTGTGATAGGCACCAGCAAGCCTGCGACCCTTGTGAGGATAAACAGCTATAGAAAATGGATGGATGGAATATTTAAGTATAGCACTTAATATTGGCTATCTCTCAGATAAAGAGCTACTACATCAACATTCCATTTTAAATGAATATTTTACAAATGAGATTCACAATGTCTTCTTCTTCAGGGAAGAACTGTGTTCGCATATGCATTCAGAATCTGTTGCGGATCAACTCAGAGGTGTCTGGTCCGTTATTAGCTGAGGTGGCTGTGGCTGTGTTCAGCTTCATTCGAGACACATATCCTCTGAATCCAGCCCTATTCAATGAGTTTGACTCCCACAATGGCTACAAGGCGTTGGAAAACATACTTAAACGGTGAGGTGACAATCAGTTATCTCAAGTTAAGATGAACATATTTTAGCAGACATTATTCCTTAAAAAATCGAGAATTTCAAGCTGCAAAATAAGTCTACTTCATAAATATGTATTTTGACTTGCACTTTAAGTTGCTCTCGCCACTCTTTTCTTTTAATTGCCGATTGTTCCATACAAGTTGTGAAGGAGGCGTTTCAGAGGATCAGTTCCATTATGTGGAGGAGCTTCTGGCGCTCATTGCCTCATTCACCCTGCTTGGCAAAACTGAGCTCAAAGTGGCTCTTTGTGTCAGCCACCCTCAGCCTCCAGGTTTTAAATTTGAGCCCCCCCTCAATAAAGGTAAGACACAACCTATCCAAATTTGTCATGTTCCAACTCTTATGCTCAAGCCCATCATTTCATTTTCTCACTTGGTTCCTCCTTTACACGTTTGCAAGTGTCTACCTTGACTCCCCACTGCCCTCACCTGCACCCTACTGTGGCAAGCAGCGTCCCTCCAGGTTGATTATGTCTGGGATGATGAAGTGGCAGCTTCCCTTTTAACAATGTTAGGATGTCCCACATCTATTCACCACTGGCCTACAACAAACGGCCATCTATCATGGATGCGCACACAACACCAGAAGACTCAGAAATGTGACGCTCATAATAAAAATGTGCACACCCACACACATGCACACACGCACTAAGCAGCCATCCATCACTTGAAGGAGAAGCTCTCTTTCCAACACAGGAATCATAGAGTCTTGTGTTGATCTTATTTGCTTTTGATGCAATTTAACTTAAGCGCGAGCATGAATTCTATTACTAAGCAGCTCTATATTTATCCAAAACACAAGCCTGTGTGTTTTCTGGCCAAATATATTACCTTCCATGTTCATATTTTGACAAGGTAGCAAACAAACTACATCAAGGCAGATGATGCTCTCTGCATGTTATATTTGTTTACCATCTAGTAATGCCTGTGCAACTTGATTTGTTTACAGTATGAAGCGTGTGCTTGATGTTGAATGTTCTTTATAACATCAGTTGTGTTTTCTTTATCGAATTGACCTTGCCATAGAAAATCAGATGCAGAAATGCATAAGAGCTTTCAGCTCCTCATTCAAATAAGAATGACATCAATACTTTGGATGCATTTCTTTTTCTTTTTTTTGACCACATTTTTTATTTTAGGTTCATCAGTTAAGAACATGCCTGCCTTCCATCTACTTCAGGCCTCCTTGCTCCAATCTGAGGATTCACGACTTTGTTGTCAGATCCTAAGAACCCTTCAGATGATTTGGGAGAAAGACAAAGCCAATTTCTTCCTGCTGGAGTGGACCGTCCAGACAATGGCCCAACTGGCCGCATGTTTGTTCCGTAAACCAGCAGCAGTCCAAACCATGTTCTTCTCAATGGTTGAGATGGTAGGTCTTCTCACATACCAGCATCCCTATATGTGTGTTTTTCCTGCTACTACTCATCCAGTGTTGGGTCTCCTGCAGGTCATCTTTAAACTGAACTACATCCCCCATGAGGCACTGCGCGTAGTGCTGGCCATCCTGAAGCAAAGTTGGTCAGGGTCACAGTTTGCAGGAGTGGTGATGACACAGTTTGAGGTGGCATCCCTTACAAGTCTTGAAAGGTACTTCGTGAGGGGGAAATATGCACACATCAGGGACTGGCATAATCCTTTTCTTTTTTTTTTTTAATTTCAGGCAATTAAATGCACTTGTTTTTATTTTCAGTGTCAGACCAAATGTTAACCTGTAAAAACACTGTAACGGTCATTGAAAATGGATCTATATATTTTTTTCTTTTGATAATGTTAAAAAAATACAGTTTTTCGGTATATGTATATGATCTTTATGGATAATTACCTTATTTGTAGTCACTGGGGCGAGCCAAATATATGTATTAAAAGCCTCATATAATTCTAGTAGTTAGAAAATATACTTAGAATATGAGCCACACCCATAACACTGTGTACAGGGGTGTCAAACTCATTCTTATCGAGGGCCACGTTGCAGTTACAGTTTCTGTCACAGACAGAAAATAAATTAAACAACTTAACACAAGGATATGCAGACGAACAAATCATCATGACTGTGATGAAATACATTTAGGGTGTATTTGTCACACTTCCAACTAGTTTTGAAATCAGAGAGAGGGCGCTTGCTTTTTCCCCCAAACAGTTTCAAATTGACTTACCAATGTGATAATTTGACCGGAAACTTGAATTGAAATGGGCGTTTCGCGGGCCGCATAAAATGATGTGGCGGGCCGGATCTGGCCCTCGGGCCTTAAGTTTGACACATATGTGCTAGAAAATATGGTTCCATCACCAAGTGGTTTAATGTGCTCATTGAGAACCTTGTGCACTCACTGGCTACAGTATAAGTATAAGAACTCCACAACTAATAATGTACACCAATGGTGGACTGTCAGGGCCAGCAAGGCCTTCTCTGCTAGCCTAAAATACCCCGATATTATTATATCTATACTAAACTATAATGATTATAATAACTACAATAAAAGTCAATTTCATTTTACATTTATTTTTACTAAATATGTATATTTTTCATATAAAATGATTCTCCATAATCTGTTCTTTTCGTGCCATTTTATATCCATTTGGACATGCTCCTTGCAGTGCTGTAATTTAGCCAATTGGAATTCAGGTCACATGTGTCGCTATGTTGTGTGAAATCTGCCTTTGCCAGAAGCCAGGGTATTTGCATCAACACGCAAGCGCAGATGGATATATCATTGGTCCTAATGCTTAATGGACAGATGTAATAATCAATTGAGCCATAATTACACCATCTAGAGGCCTCATGTTGAAGGTGACGTAACTGGATGCTCACTGCAAAAAGACGGTGCTATATTGATCCGCTATGTTTAATGTTGGATGTAGTTAAATAAAGTTATTGAAAAAAAACAATACAAAAAGAAAAGAAAAAAAAACTGTTGCTCAACCGTAAGCTAACGGCAACCATGAGGCATAGCGTACATCGAAGGCAGACCCGTGAACATTAAGCAGAAAATTCAAATCTATTCGCTTTATTTTTTAACCCACAATGGCTGAAGAAGAACAAAACGGAAATTGGACCGACATTGTAATTTAGAAACAAAATGTTGTTGACGGTAGTTTAAAAAATGTATAACTCCCAAGCAGATTTAGACAATGACAGCACCACTGGAGTTGTGGATATGCAATTACACTTCACACGGCACAAACAAAGCTTGTTCCTCATCATAGGTACTTTGCGGCCCTCCAGGGGACCACACTCCATTATTTGAGAAGAATTGGATTAAAGTGATCTTAAAAAGGTTGTAAAAAGTCTTACCTTATGCTTCCTCAAACCTGTAGCAATGCTGCATCCAAGGCTGCTTTTATTTAGAGATACAGTTTCCCATGTTCTAGTATAGTAGCGGTGCAGTTGCAAACTATAACCAGAATAATATTGAAACCATATCCGTCTTTGAGAATGAAAAACAATACGTGGATCCCCTGTGTAGGATGACGGTGCACAGCGGCATGGTTGCAGAGGTGCTGAGTGACTGGGGACTCTTGGAGTTGCTGCTTGGTGAGCTTCGCAGGAGAGCCAAAATCATCAGGAAAGCTGGATTTATGTCCTCTCCTCAATTAGGTAGGAGACATCCTATACCATTCACCCATTAGTTGAGTGTACTTTACACCCAGCATCACATGATGAGTGCCATTGAGCAACACCCTCAACAATGATTCAATGTGTATGTCTCATTATAAGTCATTTTGATGTAAAAATGGAAAGTTCACTTGAATGCCTACTCTGAACCACTCGTCTATTCCATAGATACAGAGCAGCTGAAATGTGTAAAGGATTGCGACAAGTTGCTCACTACTTGTATGCTGCAAGTTGTGTCCGCCCTTACTCTGCGCTCAATCAGAAACAGAGGTAAAATATGATCAACTGGACTCCTTAAACTTAACCGCATTTATTTTGTTAAGAGAAGCCCTACAGACAATATGTGTAAAAATGCTAGCTGGTTTGATTAATTATCACTGATTAAATTTTTTCCAATACAATAAAAACTCGAATAGTTGTATAAAATTATAGTATAGTATAGTATAGTATAGTATAGTATAGTATAGTATAGTATAGTATAATAGCTGTAATAGTTGTATACATATTACAGTTGTGTTTCTTTATTTCACTACAATGTTTTATTGAATGAGCCCTTTTCTTATGTTTTAGTTTCAGTGCGAGAGCTTGGTATGGTTCCTTACATTAAGCTCTTCCTGGATGAAGCTCAGTATCGAGGTCCCACTCTGTGCATTTTGGAGCATCTCGCCGAGCTGAACCCAGAGGAGTTCATGAGTACTGTCATAGGAGCTCTCTGCTCCTCCACACAGGATGAACTGGCCTTGAAGAGGGACCTGTTACAGGTACTCAAATACATCCTTAGACTCTCATCTTCACAGTCATCTCAGCTTGTAATCCTCATCACAGCCCCCAATCATAACAAATTGTAATGCACTTAAAATGTAATTAGCAAGTGAATTTATTTTCTTTACATGTGGGATGCTGATTATATTATTGACAAAGCAGATTGATTTGGTAAACCAGATTTAGCTGTTAACTCTGGACCGATTTGATTATCCCAGCAGCATTGTGCGGAGCTGCTTTCGGATCGGTGAATGGTCCTGAGATCTGATTAGGCTTAACAAGATTACACACCTACTGTATGTGTCTGATTTTTATAGATGGCAATGAGAGGCGCTCTTACTTGCAGATATTGTGTATGCGTCGGCTGGTGTGTGATTTTTGTGCTTGTGTGCTGTTTGTGCTAACGCGGTTAACGCAGGTGGCAATCGGATTGGCTCTGACCCGGGTTGCCAAGTGTTCAGAGCCATTGTGATTACTCCGGTTTCACTTAATCGCATTTGCCCCTGCGTTGTGCCTCGCACTTTACCTACCTGATGGATTAGCTCTCCAAATTGAATAAAGTTAATGTGATTTAGTTGACCTCCAAAAACTATTACCAGAAATGATTTATGATATATCTATATGTTTCATTTATTTTTCATCACATTGTTTTAATTGACTGCTCGTTTTGAAAGCCATATGCCTATGTGTGGGCCACAATATTTATCCAAATGCTCACCCGTTGTCAAATATCTCCTCGATGGACGTCAGTCTGTGTTGAAGGTGCTGGAAAGCCCGAATAGCTTGGACGCTTTTCGACGGGCCGGAGGCTTCGCAGGATTGCTATCACTCATGCTCGACATGGAAGGTGCCCTGGCTGACCCTCCCCAGGGAGAAGTGTGGCAGTCAATGGGTCATCAACCGTTGCTCGACCTCCTCCTTCTCACCCTCCACATCTTGGCCTCCGCCGTGCATCTGCACGCAGTAAATGCCCACTTTTTTCAGACTGGCGGCTTTTACGAGAAGCTGGCCGAGGCTCTTCTCCAGCTGGGCTGCTTCCACTCTGAGAGGAGCAGGTGGGTGGCGGATGAGGGATGCTTTATCAAGACTGCAGAAGATCACGGGCCTGCTGGAAGAAGCTTCTATCAGTTTGTTGAGTTAGCAGAAGAGGTGCCCACATGTCACCCCTCCCCATCTGTTCAAATTTCTGTCACTCTTCGGGCTTGCGTCAGGCTCCTTTCGTATCTTGATCACTTTGCTACAGGCCTCTCCTGCCCTCTTGATTCAAATTTTGGCCTAGAACTTGGGAATGTGTGTGACAGGGACGGAAAGAAACAAAATGCAACATTAGGGCAGGAAGGGATACCATCAGTCTCAGCACATGTCCACATGGGGACAATCCAGCAGTCCAATGAGGATCCACAAAGCGCTCGTCAAACCTCGTCAACCAGCATATCTACAGTTTTAGAGTCCCAGTCGAGGTGCTTCCTTTCACTCGCACGCTGCACAAGTTGTTGCAAGATTTAACGTGTTTATAAGATTTGCTCTTTGAATTACAGTAGGTTCACTTGTGATCAGGTTATCCTTCACCCTGGAGCCATTCGAGTCATCATGACTCTTCTTCCATTTATCTTTACGCCCAAGGACATACAGGTATTTGTTTTACCGTGATGTCATTTGGCCTTCAACATGTGTACTTAAATCCTCTTCTTCATTCTCAGCTTTCAAAGGAGATCCAGCTAGCAGTCGCTAACCACATTCAGTCAGCGATCAAATCGGAGCGAAATCGTCAGATTATGTGTGAGGGGGGGCTTCTCTCCACACTCCTGACTCACTGTCGCACTATGCTGCTTACTCCAAATGACCCATTACATCTAACTGTTACACGCATCCTGGAGAAGCTCTCCTCCCAGGCCATCACACCTTCAGAATTCCGGTTAGATATATTATACCCAAAATACTTTTCTTTCATTTTTCCTAGATTTGAGAATATTTGATGAATTCGTTTTTGTACTTCTCAGGAAATTTCTCTGCTTAGCAGACCCTCTATTAACCTTGGCAGGAAAAACTGGAGTTGCATCAAAACGAGAATGCCCTGCAACAGGAGACAAAGCTGGTACTGTAGTTTTGTGAAAATGCCACTCCTTGTCTTTTGTTTTTGTATTTTTTGACAACTGGATTTCAACATACTGTACATTCCATTTCCTAAAAGAGCTGTCATCCATTTAACAAAACACCAAGCCTCAATTAGGCTAAGTTCACACTGCAGCTCAATTTAAAAATTCTTCCCACGTGCGACATGTGATCTGAATTTTTCATGCTGCATGAACAGTACAATTCAGATTTTTTATCAAATCCAATCTGGGCTTCTTTACGTTCGTGCTGCAAGGTGTAATGCTCAATTCGGATTTTTGGTCAAATCTGATCTTTTATTCCATAAACAGATTTTAGTTCTAATTTAAACGTGACACTTCAGGAATGTGACATGCAGACGCACAATGTTGAATGTGCACACACAAAAAAGTCAAACCACTCAATGTACAAAGTAAGGAATAAATATGGTGACGTGAATGGACCTCTGATGACTACTTAATTTTGTAGGCATCACTCCTCGAGCTCCTTATTTCACAAAGTCTATAAAAGATATAAAAGTCAACGTCATGCTTCATGCATTAAGTGGGATTAAATTTAAATCCAATTCAAATATGAAGTCAACACCGTTACACTAAACAACCGTACAGATTCACAGATGTAGTCAGAAGTCTCTCATCTCCTGTGCTCTCTCCAGTTTTATGTTGTCTGCAACAAAGTCACGTAGGTTTGTCCTGGCCATTCCAGTGTTAAGTGACATAAATTGTAATGCACACAGTATTAATTATTCATTACCTTTTTAAAATGCATTTGTACGAAACAAGTTTGACCACCCATATGCAATTTAGTAAATACACATCCCCTGACGATACAGTAGGCGCTACCTTCTCCTTCCTGATAGAGCAACCATACACCAGCACATGGACATGTCCTCCCCCTTCCTCTCCACCCAAAAAAAAGAGCCATTTTCCTGTTTAACCCAGGGCAGCAGACTGAAAGCCTCACATCTGAAAGCTCAATGTTTTTGCGGGTGACCTCCCAACAACATGAAGTTGCTATGGAGAATGCAAAACAGCAACAAAAGACCACCAAAAAATGTTGCACTATTTTCAATCACATCAGTGCTTTTTATTTCTTCCACTAAAGCAGACACACTAGCAGAGTCCTCAGCAAAGCCACTCAAACAGATCTTCAGCCTGTTACCGTCGACGACTCGCAGCAAATTTTCTTCTCGTTCCACCATTCCTGCCCACCAGATCATCAGTTTGGTGTCCATGACGTCACCGCGCACCTTTCGGCCACATCGGCTCTCTGCCACGCCGGCCTTTGTGGAGTTTGACATGAGCGAGAGTGGCTATGGGTGAGTCACAACACAATATTTCATCAAACATATTCTAATATGTTGAACTGATTGATTAAATGCGGTTACAGATGCCTTTTCCTGCCTTCACTGGCCACAGTCAAGGGCGTAACAGCTGATTCTATCTCAACTGGTGGAATAGGAGGAGGTAAGAGTGGAAATGCTCAACTGATATATTAATAAAACTACTGATGTATTCAAAAATCTGCACAAGCTGTCTTTTCATCTCATTCTCTTAATTCTGTTAGATTGCCGGGGTTTCCCTCCCACAGCTGGGCTTTCCTTTTCCTGCTGGTTTCAGATCAACAGATTTAGTTCAGCATGTGATTCGCACCCAATCCGACTCCTAACAGTTGTTCGACACATGTCGCGGACAGAGCAACAGTACATCTGTTTGTCTGTCTCCTTCTCAGCCTATGATGGCTGTCTAGTCCTCTCCACCGAAGAGGAAGCCTTTACTTATTTGGGTGAGAAGTCATGAATTTGGATCAATTGTAATATTTAGTCCACACCTCGGACAATATTTCTACAAAATTGCACAAATAAACATTAAAGCTATCGGCGTGGTGCCATAGTTCCAACACTTGTGTTCTTAAAGAACTTCTCCTTGACTGTCTTTGAAAAACAGATATGATGGAGCCAGAGGTGAGCACACCAACCTCTTTGCCCACCTCACTGAGGTTCCGTTGCTCCAGCTTACTGGTCCCAGGTCAGTGGCACCATCTTGTTGTGGTCATGGCCAAAGATGTCAAGAAGAGTTGCGTTGCCTCCACCTACTTCAATGGCAAAGTACTAGGGACTGGAAAGGTATAAGGACTAGCGAGAGAGCTTTATGTAGAAAGATGGCATGAACTAAGGTGAATTAAATATAATGTATTCTCTCAATCAGATGAAATATATTCAGCCGTTTCCTGGCAAGTGTGTCTACATGGACCCCACAGCTGTTATTGACGTCTACGGGTTGATTGGGACGCCCGCTCTTTGGAAAGAACACGCTGCTCTGGTGTGGCGTATTGGACCATCTTACCTTTTTGAGAAAGCTTTGAGCCTTGAGCTTGTGGGTATCATATACTCTCAAGGCACTGACTATTTGGGCAACTTTCTGGGTTTGTGTAACAAAGGTCAGTGAATGATATGGTGTTAGTTGAAACCAGGTTTTGTTTCTCGATTGATTGCCATCGTACTGAGCAGATATATCACTTATTTTTGGTTATATCATGACTGTTGCTCAGAATAAACAAAATAGCATAAAGTAAGGCTTCGTGAATATCCCAATACGGAGACCTGGAACTTTTTAAATAGAGACTCAAAGGTGTAAGACTTTAAAGGCCAATTCTGCATTACTGTTTACTCATTAAGTCAAAACGAATTTAATACCTCTTCTTTTCTTTTGTTTATGAAACCATTCAAATAGGCTTAATGTTTATTTTCCTTCATTTGTTTTCCTTTCAGAATTTCTTATATTTCCCTCATTTATTCCTAGATCCAGATGCGGAATCTTTCCCTTTTCATTTGGTTCCTGAGGAGAGGATTACATTTGGCATCAACACAACAGTTTCCACATTAACAAATGTTGTGCTCATCAGAGAGAACTACAACGAAGTGGATTGCAGACTGATTGCTAAAGAGGTGCAGACATATCTGTGTTTCCCCATTTGCTTTTCAGATACGTTCTAAAAGTCATCCATCTAATTCCAGCTAGGGATAACCTCTAGAGACCAGTCCACTCCAGTGTTCTTGGCTCATAACATCAGTCAGCATCTGAGTGGGACTGCGCGCACAATAGGAGCAGCATTGATTGGACATTTTGGTGTGTAATGTACATCATTTATTTTTAAGGATTTATTTTTTCCTGAATTTAAGTGTTTTTTTAAAGCATATTACCTTTTCATTGCAGGTGTCCGCACATTCGTCCCCAGAAGTGCCGCTAATGGTTTTCTGTACGTGGGTGGGCCCGCAGTTGTTCTCAGTCTAATTGCAATGGCAGCAGATGACAGCTCCTTGTACGCAGCGGTTAAGGTTCTTCTCTCCGTTCTGGAAACAAATTCTGCCATGCAGGAGGAAATGAACCGCATCTGTGGTTACAAGGTCTGTTCCGAATCGCTAAAGTAGCCACATTTCAAATCCACTTTGCACATATCATTTTATTCCATGCAGCTTCTTGCTTTCTTGCTGAAAATGAAGAGAAATTTGGTCAGCCACAGAACCTTTCAGTTGATTCTGTACCTCTCAAGTTCCATGGAGCTGAACTGTGGGTCTGAGTGTCTACAGAGTGCAGCCGCTTTTCAAGCTCTGATGTTGGACTTGGAGGTACACATGTAAAGATAGTAGCATTAGGAGTATATTTTGCAACCTATTACATACAGTGACTCGTGTGTTCAGGTCTGGAAAAACACATCTGAAAATCTAGATCTCTCAGTCCTGAGACACTTTGCTGAGATCTTGAAGTCCCCAAGGTATTTCCCATGGTCATTTGGCATGTAACCAACAACAACTTTACTCAAATATGTTATTTACTCACATGAGAGAAAGTTATGCAACTACTGGACTCTGAAATAAAGAGACTCTTGTTTGACAGCAAACCTCATCATCTACGTTGTCAGCATTTTGCTGAAGCCTGTCATCAATATCATGATTGTGTGTCATGGGAAGGTCAAATGGACATAGGTTTCCAGTCAATTGAAGAAAAGCATAGGCTGAACGTATTAAAATTCAATGTCAGTCAAACCGATTGCTACAGACGATTCTCTCTGTATCCTCAGCAATGAGAGCACGATTGCTGTGATCATGCAAAGAATGGAGGTGCTACCCTCTCTGCTCTTCGAGCTTTGTGACCCTTCTGTGACTTATCAAAAAGTCAAGCTTGTTTCTTGTGTCATCGTGTGCCTTCTGAAAGCTCACCTCACTCCTCTGGATATACGCAGGTACTACCCGGACACATCATGACTGAATGTTATCAAAATCCTGTGTCTTTGCTATGTTAGCCCTTGTCCAGTATTTTGATCATTTTTGGGTCATTTTCTTCCATAACATTCTCACAGTGGTCATGCCATGTTGAACTTTGACTTTGTTGTTACTATCTGGGTGAAATCTCAGCTCCTTAGTGTCTTATTTCAATGTTTCCCTTGCAAGGACCTAAGAACTGGACAAAGGTCAATTTTATTTCCGTAACAAAGGTTAAAATCTTAGGTGCTGTTGTAAGGACTGAGTTATTGAATGTGACCTCAGACAACGAAAACTGCATTATCTTTTAAAGGCTCATATCGTCTTAGTTCCATGCCACACAAACTACACAAACCAGCTCCGAACTATTTAAAAAAAAAAGTCTTTAAGATGCTGCCTCTCTTAATCTCTAAAGTAGTAGTTCAACGCTCAGTTCTAAAATAGCATGCTACACAGCATCACAAACTTCGTATTAAATCAAACAACTACCACGTATCAAAATCCTGATTATTTGAATTGATTTAGCTTTGCTCAGGGACTGCTCTTCAGATTTTAAATACAGTAGATTTTATGACCAATTAAAAACCAGACATGTATGCATAAAAATACATAATTTGAATGAAAAGAAGCAGAGAAGAATATAATTCTTTCTGACCCCCTTTAACAGGAAATAGTTATCTTTTTACATGTAATTAATATATTATAAACTCCCATTTTATTTATTTGTTTTTTTTTACCTTTACTCTCATCATTACCTGTAAGACGAAAAGGTTAATTTAATATCATGATGTTTCAGTCCAATTCTTTTTATTGGGGAATTTAAAAACTTCTATTTTGCAATTCCTTACAAAAGAGTGAGCTTGTTACTTTTACGATGCGCTCATCGATTATATGCTATTCACCTCTGAGGCATCCCAGAATTATTTTCTCAGCTATATGCAAGCAGTTTCTTGATGTAAATGATATTTAAAAATCAAAGTAACACAAAAAGCTCTTAACACTTAAATTTAAACATTGTACACAGATAAAGTACAGTACTAATTCAGTTCATGAAACCATGACACAGAAACACAGAATGAACAATAACATCATCAGTAATGCTAAGAATCTTTACTGTAAAAGACAAGAATGAACTGCATCTTTGAAGGACTGTAAGTGCCAAAAATAAATAAATGAATTTACCTTCAAGTATTTCAATAAAATTATAATTAATTTACTAAATGTTTTGTCAATCGAATAAATGTTTAAATGATTAATTAACTGTTTCATGAATTAACTAACTGGAATTAAATAAATGTTTCATTAAATGTGTTGTTAATTAAATTATTATTCTATATACTGTATAGATCTCTTTTTTTCTATGTTGGGTTTGAGGAGGGTCTAAAACAGGCTGGTTCTAATAATCTGGTGCAAGTGTCACCAACAGGTAGCTATCCAGAGTCTAATAATTTGTGCCTAGATTATGTTGGTGTTTTTAGTGAGAAGATCCCACACATAAAATGGGCACAATGTACTCGACATGAGAGAATACAAGTTGTATAAATGACACCAATATCTCTCAGTTTCTTTTAATGTCTCTCATAGTGTAAAAGGTTGGACTTCTGGATTGTAGACAAAGAATTGTTTAGTCAACAGCCAGTCTGTTATTTATTTATTTTATTTTTGGTGTATTTTGTCAGAATGGGACTTTTCCTCATTTACACACTGCCTCCTCTTAATGTTGTTGAAAGCCATGGCATTCCTGACAGTGATCTTTCCCAAGATACACAAGGTAACACATGACAACGACTTCAGGAAGGAAAACCTGGCTTGTTTGTAATTTCATCTCTAATCATTGTTTCCTTAGCTCAGAATTCTGCTCCTGCTAGCATCATCTGGATCCGCAACCAGCTATTACTTGTTCTTTGTGACATCCTTGACTCAGACAGCCCTCTGACCTGCGAGTAGGTTACATGTAATCCATAATTGCCAAAATTTCATGGAAGAAATGTTAACTTTTGCTATGTTGTTCTTCATAAGTCAACAGAATGCTGTCTATGATGTCCTGGGCAGTGATTGGTTTCTGTTCTTTCTGAAACCACACCTTCACACTTCAACTGTGAAACTGGGTCTCATCTTGCTCACACACTTCCTGTCCTGTCCGACTCAGCAGAGCAGCTTTAAAGTGGTGGTGCTCCCAGGAAGCCTCATAGATGGCATGGAGCAGCCTTTTGCTATTATGGGTACACATTGATTCTGTAATTACTTGAACTCAGGTGATATGGTGGAGATTTGCGGTCAGGAGCATAGGGTTATAATATAAATATATGTAAATTCAGGCAACAAGCGTTCAGGCAAATGTGACCCATGACTAGCTTAGCTTTTTTTGTTTTGTATTGGCTTTCCCCCCAGACAACCTTCGTGCTCACTCTTGGTCATATGAATGTTCCAGTGCTGCATGTCCTGGTTTTGATGTTCTCCAAGGTCTTCTGGTCAGACATTTTCAGCTGCCTCAAGTCTATGAAGCACTGGCTGCTCTGCTACTGGGGAAGAGAGTCAGCCGCTCTACAGAGAGAGAAGTGAGAATTTTTTGCTTGGATTGATTGAGGGTAGAACATTGGTGTCTGCCTGTTAGGCAGCTGAATGTAAATTAGGAGTATTGGGTCCAACGACCAGCACTGCAGAAAATAAATCACTGGGTGGAATGATATTGCTGATATTTGTTGAGATGACGCATAATCTACAGGTAAACTTAGATGCCTCCCTCCAGTCATTGCTCGAGAGCCAGGCAAACAGTCCTGTCCCACAGCTTTGTGTCGAGGCTGCAACATCACTTCTTGAACTGGTCAAAATCGTCATTATGCAAGTAAAAACATTCAATACAACTCTTTGTAACTTGTTAGTTACATTTTAAGACAAATCAATGACGGTCTGTCTTTGAAATAAAGTATCAACCAGGCGCTTATGCATCATGGGAGCTGCAGCTGCTGGCAAGCGTGATGCATTTCTTCTGTCAACTGCATAACCTTCGACCCCAAGACCCACTGTGGGCATCCACAGAGTTTCTTCAAGCACTTGTAGCTGTTATGTTTCCATGGTACGGTGCAGAGGTTTGTGCCTTAATTTATTTATTTATTTATTTATTTGTTTATTTTTAATTCAGATTTTGTCACTTGTTTTCTACCTAGCTGGTGGTAGTTTTTTTTAATTAATTTATTTATTTATTTAATCAGGGAGAACATGAGACTCATCGAAGAAGTGAATGTCAGGATGAACTCAAGATTCTGTCAGCCAGGAAGCCAGTGTGTGACTTTATCCGTATTCTGCTGATGGACAGTCTTCTCAATGATCCGGGAAACAGTAACACACATCCTTTAGTGTTACTGGTGGAGGTACGTAAACACAAAAGTGATAAAATAGCAAGATTTTTTTTGTTTAAAAGAACACACTCAAATTCAATACATTTACAGTTAGTGTGCATACACTACGGCTACGTGCTTTACAAAATGAAACTGCAAACCGTTACTTCTCCAGAAGGTGCCAGTATTTGCTTAGTTACTGAATAAATGGGGCAGAGCAATTGAATTACTTTTGAAGAACAAATAAAACCAGAATTGCTCTGCTGAGTGTTTTCCAGTCTCAAGTTGTCAGAAGTTCTAAAATATAGTAATAATCATAAATATTATAGTTCTGCCCAGATGGTTCGTCGTTGGAGCAGAGGCAGAGTTTCCAGACTGAGCTGCTTGAGTTCATAATGGATGTCATCTACAAGATCAGCAATGATAAAGAAAGCCACGTTCACCTTCTTTCACGAGGTAAGATAATAATATTGATTATCTTTATTTTTTAATGCACCTTTTACTCCGTTTATTATTCTTGTGTTTCGAATACGCATTGCTATACTGACATAACATTACAATTTGTGTTTCTAAATGTACTTGTTAAGTAACTAATTATTATCTAGTATCTAATCCTGCATTACTGTTTATCATTTAGGCTCCAAAAGGATGAGACCTGCGGGCCATATGTGCACGTTGATGGGTAATGTGGTGCTCTTCAGTAAGCTTCTGGTCCATGCACTTTACAACGGAACATTCCTGGGAACCTCCGAGAGTTTAGTCAACTTCCTTGCGGATCAGATCGAATTGGTGAGATGAGTCCACACACACATATGCTCATGCGCTCTATACAAACACCTGGCTGTGGTCAGCTAACCCTTTATACTGTGTCAGCACAGCAAGGAAGGGAAACAAACGCACACAGGATTTTTGTTTACATAAGGCATTAATATTACATTTGATTTGCTAAGAAGCTTATGCGTCCACGAATGTGGTTAGAAAAAAATATATAAAATGTCTAATTGTACCGCAATACTTTTCTAGTTGTGTTAAATAAATACAGGAAGACTAAATAGAAATAGACATTAGATGAATAAAACATAGTTTAGTCTCATAATTAACGTATTAAATCTACAAACATGATGAAATACAACTGGGAAGAATAATGTCCCTCTGATATTTCATTCTGACCAGTATTGTTTTTGTATAATTTAGGCCCTGGAAAAAGGACAAACTCACAAGGAGAAGACTGTGTCAGCTCTCTACTCCTGCACAAATAGGGCCCTACTCTACTTCCTTTCCAGACCACGCCATTCCAAAGCTGAGTTGGAGGGCATCATAAAGACTTTCCAAACAATCAATGATCGCTGGGATGTTCTCTTGGCAACTTACAATTCAAACGTGAACTTTATTACCTGTCTTCTTTATTGCCTGCTATTGATTGGCTCTGGCAGGTAATGGCTAATTCATGTGCAGGTCCTCATGTTTGCAAACTTGTAACCATCAATATCAAACTAAAATGGTGTGCGTGTGTGTGTGTGTGTGTGTGTGTGTGTGTGTGTGTGTGCGTGTGTGCGTGTGTGTGTGTGTGTGTGTGTGTGTGTTTTACTCAAGTTACCCCGAAGGTTTTATGTGTGGTGTCCAAAAAGTACACACCAGGAAAGTTTCAGCCAAACTATTTCCCACCAAAACACAACATAAAGTGGACATAGAATCTGGGGCAGATTTTCCCACTGGTATGCAGTTCACCACTTAAACATTTATTAGTGTATTCAAACACTCTTTGAGGGGATATGCTTTAAAGAGATCCAACAAATCTGCATTTATATTTCAGATGACAAAGAGCTGGTGTCCTTAGCAAAGGCCTGCTGGTCCAAGGTGATGGCGGAGAGGCGGCACACTCTGGAAGAAGCGTACAAGATCGAAATCTCAACCAGCCACTCTGATCAGAGAGCACCCGTGAATATGAGTGACATCAGCCCACTGTGGGAAGAAATGGCACATAAAGCCTGGCTGCTGCACTCAGGTCAGCTCTTAGGGGTGTCATTATAATACGATTAGAAAACAACATTACGTGATTGAGTCATATTTGATGAAACATGAAATGATACTACGAAATACATATAAAACAAATACAATATTTTGATGCATATAATCAAATTAAATATATAAATAATAACATATGTTACAGTTCAATTAGATATGAAGATGGGTGTTGATTTGTGCTACAATAGCACATGATGGATGTCATTTAATATTATATAATATGAATAAAACAAGGCATGATCTCAGGTAATGTTAGATGCTATATTACTATGTTAAATATAAGAACCTATACTGTAATAAGACTTTTTGTATGTCAGGAGCAGCCAACTGTTTTTTCTAAACCGAGAGCTACTCACTACTAGTTAATGGGAAAGAAGAGAGTTTGATCCACACTTCTGAAATCTGAAATAACAAATATATCAAATTAAAGGGGTATAAAACATCTCATCATCATTGCATGTACTAGCTCGTTTCCGCTAGTGCTTTGGTCTGGGCATGCGGTCCAATATGGATATTTGAACTATATTTCTGTAGTTTAGAAAATGCCATTTAAAAAAAAACAACAACAATGCAAGTGTGGTTTTAAAAAAAATAGAATAAAAAAAGAATAGGCACACACACACACACACACACACACACACACACACACATATTGGCCCTTTGTGGCCCTTTTACAAGTACAGTAAATCATATATGTATGACATAGGTCTATCATGATGCAATTTCTGTAAATAGTCGTAGGAAAATCTGAGAGAAAAGTAAATTGCCATTAATTTTGTGTAATCTTAAAATGCTGTAGTGTGATATGTAGTTTTTTTTTTTAAATATTTGTATTATTATCTGCCATTGTTTTTTTTGGACAGTGGGGGCGGGTGCCTTTTTGTATCAAAAATACAAATGATATCAGTTATTGGTATTGATCTTATGACTTCTTAACAGTTGAGCACACATACAGGTCAGGAAAAAAGGTGGAATTAAATGTTTACATAACACACGCAAAATTTACGTACAAAAAAAAAAAAAGTAGTTTCCTTTGCGGGCAGTGTTGAATTGCACCATGACAAAAGAAAGTCTGTTGCTTAATGAGCTGCTCAATGAGTGAACTGTATATGCCACGGCCTTTCACTTTGCTAACTTGACCTTTCACATTTGTGAATGTGTGTGTGTATGTGTACTGTATGTATAACACCCTCACAGAAAATCATAAGCAAGCGATGGCCCTCAACCCTCTCAAGAAATTTGATATGATCAGCAACGCAGTTCGCTCAGCTATGGAGAGGCAGGACAAGGAGACGCTGACAGTGGAGGTACCCGACATCTTTTCATTAATAAGATGCTAGCAAACCAACCGACACTCATTCCAAAGTCACTCGCACTGTATTTGTGCTGTGGGCCGTCTAGCCCTGTGGGAGTGTTTTTATTATTTCTTAAAACGGATTTGGAAGATCACAGCTGATTGCCCCTGAGTGGGCATTGTAATTGATATCTGCTCGTCCCATTCACAAGAACATTCAGTTTGACGCTGAAGGTTAAAGACGCGTTTATTGTTGTTTTTCCCCCCGAAACACGTGGTCCACATCATTAGTTCCCCCACAACGCTTAAGACGTTGAGCCATCTGGAGCAGGTAGCGGGGACATATTACTCAAGCACACATGCATGAAATTACAGCGTCTGTGTTTGCCTCAGCCCTGCAAAGGGTGTGTGCGTGCGCGAGTGTGTTTGTGTCCTGCCCGCTGGAATTGGATTGGCAATTATAGTAGTAACAATCTGATGAAAACATTATTCATTTGATGTTATTTTTTATCATATCACTATCTGGCAGGCTATCAGACAGGGTGATGAATTGTTTTTCCACGTGAGAAGGAACAGGAGGGATGCTTACTCTGAGCCGCTGTGAGATTTTCGTCAAAACTCATTGACAGATTCTCGGAACATTCAGCAAGTTTGTGTCCAGCCTCACAAAGAAATGAGTGAGACAATAATTAATTTCTGGATCATCAACTTGTGCCCTTTTTTTGTCAAGTGAGAGATGTGTCCAGGGATCCATATTAATGCAGCACTACAGCGTGCTGAGCATGGCTTTCCCGTCTCAGATATTAACATTACTGTACAGTACATTGAACAAAACGCAGTCCCAAAGCCTTCTGTAGGTATTGAGTGGGAATATAATGACTGATAGGCAGTCTCAATGCATGCCTTCCAAAGAATTATTTCATCAGCGAATGCCATTTTCATAATCATATCTGTGTCCTCACATTACGCAGATAATTAACAGCACTAATGATCACGTTAAGTTCATTACACATTCCCTACCAGCCCAGAATGAAGTTGACATTATGTTGCCTTATCATCAAAGGTGGCGTATTGTTGGGAAGTCATTAAAATGGAAATGAGTGTGATGTTGGGATGTTAATTGCAGTGGGAAGGGATGAGTTATGTATTTAATGCAGCATTTAAAAGCCAATGAGTCTCCTATCTTCTAAATAGGGTAATTAATGCTATATATTACTTATGTTTGTCCAATTGAAGGAATGAAATTGCAAGATGACTTGCTGTTTATCTGTAATGCCACGGCTCTGGTTTGCAAACTTCATTATTACTCTCCTCTCTGTAATATTTTCATAATCCCTCTCCGCATTACTTCTTCCTTTCTTCCATTGCACAACATTTCGTAAGACACACAATGCCACAATTCACTCTTCAGCGGGCTTGCCAAATCAAAACTTGATTGTCATGGGTTTATTTCGAAATGAGTTTAATTTTTGCTTCTTTTTTTTTTTATACTCGAAGACTTTTTTTTTTTTTTTTGCTGTGTATTGTTGTATTGTTCATTTACGAGGTTATACCCCAAAACACAAGATTAGCATCTGTAACTAAGAGTGCATATTAAGAGTGACTGCGTGTTCATTCCTTTAGTTAAATGGCCGTCGTGGGTCAACAGTGAGGATGGACACATGTTGTTTCACTCGTCTCTCAGCGAGCACTGCTGTGATGATGGGCTTAATGAAGCAGTTAACAGTGCGAATATGATCCCTGTGTGTCTGCTCAACATGAGCATCCTGCAGTGTCAACACAGCGCCGCTTGTTATTTTTTCTTTTCTCTTTTAATCGACACACACACATTTACCTTGCCCCCTACTGTGCTGTGGCTCGGTGATATTAATGTTTATGTTAATTAGATCACACCAACAAAGGATTAGATTCTCAGACCGGGGTTATTGTAAGTCTGTAGCCACTAGCTTATTTGGACCACAGGAATGCAATTTAGAGCCAATGTAATTGTATGAATGCATTGTAATTGCGTGAGGAAATAACAATATGAATATACAATCTGCGCGTGAGGAAAGACGAGCGGCTGCTTCTACACTATTTTATTTGTCTCTTTACAGAACTTTCTGTCAAACATGGAGTCGCACCGACAAAGGGGCAACAGCATATTTGAGAATATGAGGACAAATCACATACAGGTTAGAAGAAAACAGTTTTGAGAATGTATTTTGAAAGAACAAAGCAATCTGTTTCTATTTGACATCCCTGTCTCCATGGCTTTTTGCTCTGGCCCAGTTACAAGCCAGTGAGTGGGACCGGGTCAACTCCCAATGGCTGCTTGTGGAGGCAGAGCTGTTGAGAGAGAGAGCTGTGTTTGGGCCAAGTGCAGGTGTGCTCCTCAACCACGACTGGGTGCAAGATGCTGCCGAAGGACCCAACCGCACTCGGCTACGCTTCCGCAGAAAGGAACAAAGACGATCCAGACGGGTACAGTAATAACTGGAAATACCAATCTCTGCATATGTCCCAACAGGATACTTTGGATTTACAGCTGTTTGTTTGGCAGTGTCTGCCGCAAAGATTTTTTTCCATGAACAAAAAATACTGTAGTTCATAATTTGATTCTGAACGTGCCCATACAGAACTTGTCTTTTGTTTTACTTGTTTAGCCATTTTCAGCAGTCAAAAAGTTTTTTTTTGTCTTTGTATGCAGTTAACACCTATAGAAACACATTTTCCTCTTCCTGTTGACTTAAAATGACATCAAGGCAATCATGGATCACCTGTTCTCTGTGTTTGGTCATGTGACATTGGCAAGCTGTGATCAGGCATGATTGTAACTTGAGCCCTGAATACATGTGATGTCATTTTGTGTTGACGGCATATGACAAAATATTTTTTAAGGTAATAATTGTTCAGAATAACTTAGTGACTATTTTTAGCAGCGCTGGGCAAAAGTAATTTAGTGATTGTTATCAGCCGAGTTGGGTAATCTGCTGCCAAAGCGACGAGATGCTGATTGAACAGCCGCTTTCAGCAAACGCTTCAGCTCGTTCATCGTGAACATTATGTGAAGCGTTGTAAAAATACACTGCCCGAGATGGGCCGTCTGTACCAGAAGTTGGGAACCCAAAAGGTTGAACGAGCAAAAAAAAAAACAAAAAACCCGAAGTAGGCTAAGTGTAACTTCTATTACAATATTAATGCATGATGTTTCATTGCATTGATAAAATTAGCAAAATACAATAGAGAAATCAGATTTTTGTTACCTTGTTTATTTTGAAGTTAAAAAAAACAACAAAATGGAATAAAAAAAAATAATGTCCTTATCTATTATTCCAAACTATTCTGAGAAAAATCTGCACATTGCACAAATCTTCCACATTGTTAAGGAAAACCAATGAATTGTTCCAAGAACTGTTACATTTGAATGAATGTTTTGAGGGACAGCATTACTCATTTTATTTGCACTACAGTTCCTGACAAAGGCCTTGTTGCTTGGGTACAAGTTGCCTTTAAGGCCCCTCAATTATGTAGCTAATCAATTTTTTCAAGAATAAATGGCAAAAAACAATCGCAATATCTCTTTCAATAAGGTTTTGGTGCCAAACAAAACATAAACATTTTCACATTCACTGACTGGTACCATCCACTGTTTTTGTCATATGATGTACCCAATCCTTGATTACATGCTCCTCTGTAACCAATAATTGAGCCATCAAAGAGTGGATGTTCGTTTATAAAATGAATCTCAGCACACCAAAGCTTCACATCAACTGCAATGTGGCCTTTGACAGCATGCCTCAGATTCACTCTGAGATCACAGAGTTTGTCATCCTAAGGCTGACGACCAGATCCACTGCTGTGGTGGTTTACATCCTCAATGTATCTCAGCAACAAGCACAAAGAATAAGAAAAAAGACTTAGAGAATGGAGACGTCCGCACATTTTTTATATATCACTAAGTCAAACATTAGCGTGATAGCTCCTTTTACAGAGGTCCCCCAAAATTGAGACATCAGATACTACATAACAGCATATAAAACAATAAAATCATGATAATAATATAATATATAATGTGATAATATTTATGTAGGTGCTCGGAGCCCTGTCTCTGGGATCAAGGAAGGACGCATCTGCGGAAGGCAACAGGACAAAGGCTAACACAGGTAAAATGGAAAAAAAAAAGACAGTCATTCTGCCGCAAATGTTTTTTCTCAGCGCACTAGTTTTGTTGTCTCTCTATACCAGAGCCAACGATTCTATGTGAAATTGGTGCCGTGGCTCAAGAGGAAAATAAGGATGGAGAAGAGGCTTGTGATCAGCTGACTTTCTTTCCCATTTTGAATGAAACACCATCTGCCTTTGAAGACCACGTGGATCCCTTCCCCTCCAAGCCCTGCTCCTACACACAAACCTGCGCTGACATGTGCATCATCCTGCAGGAGCTGCCACATGGAGAGAAGGTACTTTTGTAGTATTCTGGCCGAGTTTGCCATCATAAGAATTATCAGTAGTAAACTGACGGCCTCCAATAGCTCAGTGCTGCTATCAGGATTTCATTTTTCCTCATCGGTAGTGTAAGGCCCAGCTCAGCTCTTTTTGTCTTCCGCTGAGTTAGACGGCACATGTTGACAGGGATTCTATTCTCGCTGGCTACCAGCCGCGCCTTTTAATGTTTCTGACAGATGTATTAATAAAAACAGTAGGTGGTGATGCAAGCTGTCTTACATCTGCTTAGTAAGTGTGTGATCTGCGTAGTTGTCTCGCTGCACTTCAAGTGTATGAGTCCTGCTGAGCATCCTGTCAAATGAACGCAGTCATTAGCTTTGAGAAATGCACTCGCACACACGGATGCAGATTAACACACGGCACGGACAGTAACACACAAAAGCAGACCCACTCATAATTAGCTTTCCAGCGCCAATAGTGTGATTATGACAGTAATGTGTGTGGGGAGAAATCAATGGTCTGACATTAGGCTCTGTCAATAAAGTCCTTTTCTCTCCTTCCAATCAGCAGCTAAATCTCTCTCAGACTCATAATGCAAATCTGTCCCCTGCACAATACACAGATAAGGGCACAAGTTTATTGTTGCGTATTTAGTAGTTGATAAACATAATTCTAGCTAGTTTTTCTGAAATCTAGTCATTGTTAGTGCCAATCAGGCGGACTGCAGCTTATGTCCGTTAATGGAACTTGCCATTTAATATAACCATGGATAAAAAAAAAAATATGTGCCATGTCGCCAAGACTCACTTTGACTCTTAAAGGCTTTCGCATGACACTATTCATCATAGCACGTACGTTCGTGTGCATTCAGACAAGAGGTTCTGATCATTTAGCAGGTTGCCTATTGTGTATATGACAGTGATTAATTCCCCTAATAATGGCCATGCAAGACCTCCTCCTCCTTCACAAGTGTGACTCTTATGTCTAGGGGGTAGAGAGGCTGATTTGATTAGTATAAATTGTGAGGGGCCTGGGGCAATGTTGGGGCCCCATATGGTTTTTGGGCTCTGTGTCCCAGAGGGGCCCACACAGGGGGGCAACCAGGTGCACACACTCACTGTGAAATGAGGGGAGAGACAATAGAATTACACACATTAACAGTGTGCAGTTAGCATTAGCTCCAACCAGCCCTGAAAGCAGCATGTGGGTCCTTTTGGTGTTGAATAAAGATGCTGGAACAGGGGCTGGGACTTCTCCTCCCCATCAATCAGCTCCTATAATGAAGTGCTCAATGGTTTCTTTTTAATAATGATTAAAATATGTGATGAAAACAATCAATCAAGTGTTGGCTGGATATGCATTGTGCACATTACAAGGTGTTTCAATGAATCTCTATTTTAGGTCGATACAAAGATGTGTGTTGTGATGGTGAGCGGCCTCCGAGTGACTGAGGGGTTGCTGCTCTTTGCCAAAGAGAGTCTGCTCTTGTGTGAAGGATTCACTCTGACTTCTTCTGGAGATGTTTGCTGCACCAAGCACCACCCCAGCAGGCATGGCTGTGTTTTGTACATGGTAACACTTATCCATTTGCCTTATCTGCCTCATTCAGCCTCAAAATTCTTTCTCCAGTGTGAGGGATTCCTTCATCTCCAGCATGCTGAGTAAGGAGTCAACGTCAAGCTGCAGACACTGGTCCTACGAGGATATCAAGGAGGCTCGATTTATGCGTTTTTTACTCGAGGTTAAATATCCAAAAACTGATCACGAGAAATCAATACATTTATTCATATATTGATACAAGGGTCTCAAAATGAAAAATGATTAGATTGTGATTATACAATGTTTAACTCTTGAAGAACCTCTGACCAACGTAAGTCACTTTTCCACTGCGCGGTAATAAAGAGTTAGCTTGAAACAAGTATTATTCGGTGCAAGTCAAGATGCTTTTTTCTCTACAAAACAAAATAAAGAGACTTTGAGACAGACGAAAAGTTGTTCCCATCATACACAAACTCGGTACCTCCTGAACCATGGGCCAATGTGACACAGACCATACCGTGGGTTACCTGAACTGTGCTACCAAGCCCGTGCATGTTGGTTGTACGTACCCGTACTCATTTGGTACACCGAAGAACAAAATGCAAAACAAAGTCATTTGTGTCGAGGGGCAGATTTAATGACATTCAAAATGAATAATCAACAGCAATAGTTTGTGTCTTGTTAGCAAATAAATGAAGGAGATGGACAAGAGTAACACCGGCATATGGCTGGAGTGCAAGGCACTTTTTAGACTGCCAATGTGGGAAACCTAGCATTTAATCATTATCATTCTAGTTTGGCTAAGCAGTTTTGAACAGAAATCAAGGAAAGATTTTGGACTTCATGAAGCAATCGCTCTGGCCCATGGGCCTTGTGTTTGACACCCTTGACCTAACATTGAATCTTTTTTTTGTACTGGATTTGTTTTTCTTCATCACTAACTGTTACAGGAAGGTAAACACTTGTCTTCTGTCATAGGACAATGCTATTGAGGTCTTCATGAAAAATGGCCATTCAGCCTTCTTGGTCTTCATAAATAAAGACCACGTTTCAGCATATAAAAGGTAAAAAGACTTCTCTGAATGATGGTTGGAAAAACCTCTTAGCGATGATGTTACCTTGATCTAAAATCTGTCATCAGGTTGTGTAAGGTGGTGTCATCATTAAAAGGCAGAGGTGTTGCTGACATCATCGCTAATGCCAGGTTAGTCAATAAATAGCAATTTAATGTCACAGCAAATGTTCGCATACCTGTATTTGTGATCTGATACACCAGTGCATGTCATATGTTGCCTTTGAAAGACTGATAGTGTTCTAGCTTCTTAACTCTCCACAAATCCTGATTGGCCGCAGCCACCGAGTTTGGTGTTACGAGTCCCGAATAAGACTTTTTGTCCTCAAGCTTCTCCTTCACGCAATCTCCTCTCAGATGCTTTCCTCCTGGGTCTTTACATATTTGCAGGCACATGCTACACAGTGTACTTTCATGAACGAGGAACATTCCCTCGTCCTCGTCTGACTTTTCACTTTCTAGCTCCTCTTTGGCTTTTTTCACTACCCGCAGGGGGTTTCGTTTTATGTTCATTTTAGTCAGATTACAAAGGTCCTTCACAAAGTCTGGCAGCCTGGTGAGGAGGTTGTCAAACAGGCCCAACTCTTGGAGGTTCTCTTGAGGGACCATGGTGGGAAGCAAAGCATCCAGCTTGTTTAGCCCCAGATTGAGACTGGTCAGGTTTGTAAGGGAAGCCAGCGAAGAGGGCAAACCTGACGAGGTCAGATAATTGTTACACAGGTTGAGATAGGTGAGGTCCACCAGTTTGCCGATGGACTCGGGCACAGACTCCAACTTGTTGCTGTGCAGGTCCAGCCATCTGAGTTTTGACAACTTCCCGATGTTCGCTGGGATTTTTTTGATCTGGTTGCGGCTAAGATCCAACTCATCCATATTAGTCAGTTTGAAGATACATTTCGGGAAAATGGTTATACCCATGTTGCTAAGTGTGAGTCGGCGCCACCCGTCCGGTTTCATCCTCATGGCCTTTTTGGCATCCTTGAGTGTCACAGTTGTCCCTGTGTTTCCTTTCTTTTTGGTCATGGTGCTGTGACACACACACGGAATAACTACATGATTTATCTCACATGTTCAGGGTTATATCACCATTTATTTGAAAATACAGTTGCAGTGTGTTTATGTGCGCAGCGAAAGTGATTTATTCACACACTAAAAAAGGCTCATGTATAACCGGGGGCAATGGGAAAAGCATTCTCTCCGAGGAATTAAGAGCTTGTGTGCGTGAAGTGTTATGTTTGAACTAGTGTGTGCTCACCCGGTGTTGCCCATGGGGGTATTTAAGAGCGTGACTCTCTAATTAAGGCTAATGCTGGGGAACAATAGCAGAGAGGCGACACTGGGCAATGCAGCAAAAACAAATGAGTGCTGATGCGCCATCACTGAGTGTGTTGTTTCGCCAGGAAACAAAGTGTGTGTTTATTTGGGTCGCTTAGAGCATGCGAGTGTAATGGCATACATGGCTTTTCACTGTACTAAAGTGGATGTACATGAGTGAAGAGTCAAATCAGGACTTTGATAAATGATAGTTATTGGATGTTTGGAGTGAGATGAAGGCTTGGCTCTTACCCCCTCCCCGTCTAAGAGAGCAAGGTATGAGTGTGTTTGTGTCTGTGTTACACCCCAAGGCCCTCTCTCGCCTCATTCATCATCCTCAGGATGAGAGGGGCTATCCACTGGTGCTTGTTCTATTATAACCTCCTATAGAAAACTATTGCATGAAATTATTGCCTGCAATTAGATAACACATACTGGGCCAAAGTCTATGATTGATTTAGTGTGGGCTTAAAAAATAATTTGTTCAGGGTTTATTGGATGAATTGTGGACTTTAGATTTATCTGTTCTATGGTACTTGACTATTGTCAACATAAACAAATCAATGTAAATGAATCTATACTCACCATAGTCTTGTAGTCACAACTTTGACTTCACAATTTGATGATAGCCTTCCGTTTTAAAAGCTCACCAGCAAGCATCAGCCCCAGTGCCAAAAAAGTAAACACGTTAGGCCATACAGAAAAAAAGGTGTCAGTATTTATACAATGTGCGAAAGTAATACCCTGTGGTTGTAATCCTCAAATTTGAGAGGTAAACTCAGGAATGCAATGTTTCCTTTCCTACGCGCTGCACATGCAAGTTTCCTCTTGTTTGGCATTGTTACTTAGCAACACGGGCTCCTTGGCAGCAGGACTGTATTGCCATGTTACTGGCCCACAGAGGGGGAAGCAGATTTCTGCAGCAAACAAATTCTCTCCTAATTTAAATTAAACAACTTGGATAGATAGAGGCGTGCGACTAAATTACTTTATGAAATGTTCATTACAATCTAACAAAGATATGCATCCTCTTACAGATTAACTATCACTGTGGAAGTAATGGAAAGAATTAAACACGGTCAGTGATAGTTTAGGTATATAGTCTTAAACAAGATAACTAATTCAATGCGACGAATCCTGTCACTGCAATTGGATATTGAATGCCGCGTGTATATGCAGTTGCTTTTCCGAAGCAAAAATGAAATGATGCCTATCAATCGTGCAACCGCCCACCCATCTGTGCGATCTCGTATCGACTGCTTTTGTCTCGTTCCGTCTTCTTTCGCCTTGGATTGGAGTTCATGGCAGCGGTTTGGTTAAAAAACAAACAAAAACAAAACAAAAAACACGCGGGCTTTATATGTCACGGCATTTTTGGACAATATCCATAAACGTTGGAATGGCAGGGTTTACAGATGTAGTGAAACTGCAACTGGGTATTTCCCGAAACTGCACGAAATGTGCGCTGATTCCGATCCACAGATTTATTACGTTTGACGTCATCAAACCGTCGTCACCGAAAGCGATGACGTCCACAAAAACGTGACAAGCGTGCTGGTAACTTCCATCATCGCGCTACTTCAAGTTGATGTTTTAACGCACTTTTAAATGTTGGCATCAGTTTAAATTTTGATTCACGAACTAAAACTAATTAACTTAACCCAGAAAAAAGATACATTTATTTGAGTTAACAGTTAATGTAAAAAGTTGAACACACGACTCTGCGTTCATCCATGGATTGACGCCATGCTTGAGATGCATGGCCGTATTCTGACGCATAATGGCATAATGTTTCTCTGAGTTCAATGGGTCCTCTCTCGATCAAAGGACCGTACACTCACATTCACACACAGTGACATACATAACTTTAGAAAACTTAAGCAAACACAAGGGGAACACTTTCCATACAGGAAGGCCCTCAGATTGGTGTGTTCACCACTTGATTATTATTATTATTATTATTATTATTGTTATTATTATTATTATTATTATTATTATTATTAGTAGTAGTAGTAGTAGTAGTAGTAGTAGTAGTAGTAGTAGTAGTAGTAGTAGTAGTAGTCGTCGTCGTATTACTACTACTACTACTACTACTACTACTACTAGTAGTAGTAGTAGTAACAGTGGGAATGTGTACAAATTGTAATAAAACCATTGTCCCAACTGTGGATTTGTCCAAACTTTAATAGGAACAGTTCCTAAGCCTTAAAGTCCAGTTTTCCATATCAAAACGTTGTCATAGCATATCGCGTGGTGTTTAAAAATTGTTTGAGACATTCTGCACGCATTTACGAACATAACTGGAGGGTAATTTCAATTCAGATAAATACTGTAAACTTGATTAGAGTTCATTTTCGGGAGTAGGGAATTTCTGTAATATCATACAATTGTGCTGTTCCAGTTTGCTGTTCTTACTACATTTGATGCACTATTACATTTCATGAGCTTCGGTAACAAATCAATTGTAAAGTTTAATAAATACTTGATAAATGGGTTAGCCAACTTGAGTAACATACTGAGCTTTGAGGGTCATGGTGCTAAGAAATAACCATATTCAGTGATACAAATTTCTAGTAATTTGACTCCTGTGAATATTAAAATTACTGCTGCTGCAACTAAAGAGGGGAAGTGAATTTGACCACAGGAGAAAGAGAGGAATGGGTTTGTAATAAACAAGAAAAGACTGACCAGATGGAGTGATTAACGTTGTATATAATGGGAAACATACTGTTGCAGTTTTCTTAAAGTAGATAAATAAATAAATAAATAAATAGTCCTGAATCACTCAAGTGTTGCGGGTCATTTCTGCTGTGTTATAGTTCATCAGTAGTTGCTTGGCAACAATTACAGCAAAATTATGGTAAGAAATGTTTTGGCTGTGGTGTTGACACAGACGCTTTGTTTCCTTGTGCATCAGGAAGACCCCTGTGGTTGAGAAGACGACCCTTGTTAAATGGCAGGTATGACTCAGATGATGAGCAGTTGTTTTATTTTTATCCAATTTTATGATCGCTTTGTGCGCCAGACAATTGTGTGAGCAGAATCTGTTTGATCAGAAATTGTAACTCACAAGTAAAAATACTCATTTAAAATGAGAAAAAGAACATTCTTCGGTTGGAATGCTGCCTTTTGATATCTTATATTTCAAATACTAAGGATAATTGTGTTTTCACCATCAAGAGAAAGTTATTAAGTGAAGAGTTATGTTTTTTTCCACACTTACCAGATATTCTTCATTACAACTATGCATTATGTGTTAATCCCCTGTGTATGTTTTCTTCCCACAGAAAGGGGAGATCAGTAACTTTGAATATTTGATGCATTTGAATACTCTTGCTGGGAGAACATACAATGACCTCATGCAGTATCCTGTGTTCCCTTGGGTCCTAGCTGACTACAAGTCTGAGGTACCACCTAACAAAATAATTAGATCTCCAACTACTGGCATAATGCTAACTCTTGATGCTTTCTACTGTATATGAACTCCATACAAACCTTTTTATATTACATGTTACTTAATATTCTCAAAGTCTTAATATAACTGAAATGCCACTGTAGCATTCATTCTCATTCACGTTATAAAGCACTGTGGGTTAAATGTTTTGGGGTTCCCAGTTCCTCTCCAGTTATATTTGTTTTTAGAATTGCACAGCTGCTTGCTTGTGTTTTTATCCAAAGTACATATGTCCCAGACACTGAATCTGTCAGATCCCACAACGTTCCGAGATCTTTCAAAGCCAATGGGTGCTCAGACAGAGCAAAGAAAGCAGATGTTCATCCAGAGATATGAAGAAGTGGAGCACAGTGAGGGTGAAGATATCTTTAGAGCTTATTTTTTGTGTGGTGTTTTATACCTTGTTTTCAACATTCCTTGTATTGTTTTTAAATGCTTTTAGGAGGTTTGTCTGCACGATGCCACTACTGTACCCACTATTCCTCAGCCATCATTGTGGCCTCATTCCTTGTTCGCATGGAACCTTTTTCTCATACTTTTCAGACACTGCAGGTATAACACAATACAAGTTGGGAGCCCATACATAAACTGTACCTATTCAATCTCATGGGAAAATATTAGAGTTTGGTACTTTTCATATTTGATTCAAAGAGTTATTCATCTTCCATTTAATTAATCAACCTCATAATTCATAATAATGTAAATAAAAAAAGGGGCTGAAATTAAAACAAGCTGCTACAGCACAAATGCAAAGCTATTTCTCAAGGTGTGGACACAGTCTTTATATCTGATTAGAATGATTAAATCAAATAAGGTTGCTCTAATGAATACAAATGTAGATTAAATAAAGTTTTAAAAAGTCAGCTGCTTATTTTTTATTTATTTTTTTTACAAAGAGACGTGCAGAATCATAGTCTGCAGTTCACATACATGGCATGATACTTTTCATGAAAAAGAACATGAATGAGAAGTGAAATCAATAATAAACTATTAGGTGTGTAGCATTTGTTCTTGGATTTTTTTTCTCTTTCTTGAAAATAAATTATGATGAGACTCTAATATATATGCAAATAATTGCAGGAGGCATCTAAAAGCAACCCCTACAGATAGCCATCGATGTTGCAGATTTCCAATACAGCATCCAATTGATTATAATGAAAAGGCATGCATATTTGATAGTCAGAATAAAGCAATAAAGATGTTAGTCTGGTGAATTACTCTGCCTTTTTGTCTTCTGAGGCGAACAACAGTCGTGTTGTAATATCCATAACCGGATTTACATCTCTAACCGGGTTTATCAATATATACGCTATTTTCATTCATTTCAATAATTGTTTTATTCTAAATTACATTCCCTCTCATGAGATTTTCATCACAGATTACAGGAATTTACGGATGCATGAAAAGCTTCCGTTGCAGCGAGGTTCTCTGACTACTGCATTAATGAAACATCACATGAATGTTCCCACTTTATCTGTCTTCCCTTTCACAGGGAGGATTTGATATTCCTGAGCGGATGTTTTATAGTGTAAACAAGGAGTGGGAGTCGGCCTCCCGAGATAACATGAGTGATGTCAGAGAGCTGATTCCGGAGTTTTACTACTTGCCAGACTTTCTGCTCAACTCCAACCACATGCAGCTAGGTCAACACTCTCCCTTTATACTTGTTCAAATGGCACAACACATGTCGTGCCCTCATATAGATTGCTGACCAATCCGGGGTGTGGGGAGCCTATAGCTCAGATCAGCTGGGATAACCTCCCATGACCATGAACAGGATAAGTGGTATCGAAAAAAGATGTAGAGCAAACATCAATTTATTTTTATATTCTAGTTCAACATGTTTCCCTCCATCCTTTTTCTACAGCTTATCCTGTTGAAGGTCTTTTGTGTGCCGTACTCGATCCCAGTCGATTGGGCTATATTAACCTTCCACTGAACCCCTTGTACTGTACTGTTCTTATTGACAACAAATCTTTCCATTCTTTCTCCATATGTGTTTCATCAACCATGGAACATTATATGTATATAAATTGTAGATAAGCATTTGCCAAACATGTAAGGACTATGATATTATAACTCTAATATTGTTGACAGGCTATCTTTGTTGTGCCAATTTTAGGCCGCATGGCAGATGGAACCACCCTGGGAGATGTGGAGCTTCCGGCATGGGCAAAAGATGACCCTCAGGAGTTCATTAGAATCCAGCGTGAGGTCAGTGACCTCACCTGTTCCCTTTGGAACTCTTCTACTCTACTACCGCTCATAATAACAGGCCGCATTATGTGCTTAACATGATGCGACCTGTTATTAAGACCTGTTATAGCTATTCATAACTATACAGATAACATGCTGTTTTAAAATGGTTGCATGCTTTATTTGTAAATATGAACTGTGCACTATTTTTCTACATTATTCTCATTTGTGTCTAATATAACAGACACTTTTCATGCAATGTATCCGCAGACAACCAGCCTATTCAGCATGACACAAAGCAGGCCTTTTTTTCCCACTAGGCATCCCTCCATTTTCTTAGCTTCTCTTGGTCTTGCATTTGACTCTCCCGTCTTCCATCCATCCTGGTGGTATCCTTACTGTCATAGAAAAATCTACTGAAACATTCTTGTAAAATTGGTCACTTTTGAAGATTGATTTTCTTCCGTACACAAATCAAATTAAGACAATATATAGTCATTATGAGTTCCCCCCCGTGGGATTATTAAAAATATTTTCCCACACGCTGCAGGTCCTTATGTCCTTTTTTTCTTATTAACTCTTCAAAAACAATCCCTGGCTAATTTTGCACTAATCTTTCTTTAATGCCAACATGGTCGTACGCTCATAACTATGCAGCATCGGACTTTTAAATTGACTTTTTGAGGAAATCATTGTGTTTGTGTGTGTTTTATTTGATTGCTTGAGCTTTCTAAAACATGTGGTTCTATAGTCTCATTAAAAGTTGGACTGATGATTTTGTCCTCACTGTTATTACGACGGTCTGCATGTCAATGTTGTGATCTGCAACAATAAGCAGTGTTGTTTTCACAGGCCTTGGAAAGTGACCATGTGAGTTACCACCTCCACTTGTGGATTGACCTGATCTTTGGGTACCGACAACAAGGCCCCGCTGCTGTTGAAAGTGTCAACACCTTCCATCCTTACTTTTACGCCCAGAGAGGCCGTCAGAATGCTAAAGATCCGCTCATTAAGAGCACAATTTTGGGATATGTCAGCAACTTTGGCCAGATTCCCAAGCAGGTAAAAAAATGAAAGTATTTGGTCACCTTTTTTTTTTTTTTTTTTTCAAATTAAAACAACTCCCTATTTCCTTGTCATAGCTCTTCACTAAACCCCATCCAAAGAAAGAAGGCCCTTCACCACCGAATCCGACTCCGTTTTACTTCAATCTCGACACACTCAAGACAACTACCCACCCATTTAAAGGTATGCTTGAATCGGGAATGTACAAAGTGTGGGTGGTGGGCCACATTCGGCTCTCCATTCTTTGTCAAAGTCAAAGTCAAGTTTATTGTCAATTTCTTCACATGTGCTTAACATACAAAGGAATCGAAATTGCGTTTCTCACTATCCTCTGCGTTTTACATGTACAATAACAAAGTGCAGGTGCGCAAGACGAGACAATCCTAAAAACTAGATTCTTATCTATAGTAATAATGTAAAGTGCAGTATATTTGATCTACTTTGCCTAGTGTTGCTAAACTAATAACTAAAACTAAAAACTAAATACGAAAAACCAGGTATGGCAAGATTACCCCAATACGTGACATAAGTAGCAGCATATGACAAGACAATCGAACAGTACGAGACAAAGCAAGACAACTCTGACTGTGGTTGTCCCAGTTGTGTGCATTTGAGGTAGTTGAAATAGTTCTAAGTGTAATCACTAGTGCAATAGAAGTACAATTATAAATAAATATGGCAGCAGCAAGTCTGTGCAAATTTTGCAAGTGCATGAGCAAAGTTTGAGTTTTGGTGGGGGGCCAGCTAGGTGTTTCTTCTGGCTGGGGCTGAATGTGGGAGAGAGGAGGGGAGAGAGAGAGAGTTCAGCAGTTTCACGGGTGGGAAGGGGGGAGAGTTCAGCAATCTCACGGCCTGGTGGATGAAGCTGTTCCTGAGTCGGGTGGTGCGGTAGCGGAGGATCCTGTACCTCTTCCCGGAGGGCAGGAGGCTGAACAGACTGTGCGCAGGGTGGCTTGCATCGGTGACAATCGTGACGGCTTTGCAGCTGCGGTTGGTGGTGTACACCTCTTGCAGCGAGGGGAGTGGAGCACCAATAATCCTCTCATCTATCCTCACGATGCGTTGTAGAGCCTTCCTGTTGTAGTCAGTGCAGCTCCCGCCCCACATGGTGATGCAGCTGGTGAGGATGCTTTCGATGGTTCCTCTGTAGAATGTGGTCATGATGGGTGGCGCGGCACTTGCCCGCTTCAGTTTGCGCAGGAAGCGGGCCACTCTCCTGCTTTGGGCGATTGAGGATTTATAAGTAATATTTCTTGTGGGGTTTATTTGCACTAAAATTGGTTATACGAAATATATCTATTCATTTTTACTTATATTTATCCAATGAAATGTATAGGTTATGTATTTGCTGAAAACAAAAAAATATAAAATAAAAAATCCATTCATCCATCCCTCCATTATCTTCTGCTTATACGGGTTCAGATCACGGGGGCAGCAGCCTCAGCAAGGAAGCCCAGACTACCCTCTCCCTAGCCCAAGCGTTCCTGGGCTAGCCAAGAGACATAGTCTCTCCAACGTGTCCTGGAACGTCCCAGGGGCCTCCTCCCAGTGGGACATGCCCAGAACACCTCACCACGAGTCCCTCTTGGATGACTGAGCTTCTCACCCTATCTCTAAGGGTGAGCCCGGACACCCTGTGAAGGAAACTCGACCTGCGGAGTAAACTTGCTTGTATCCGGGATCTCGTACTTTCGGTCACGACCCACAGCTCGTGACCATAGGTGTGGCCAGAAACGTAGATCCACCAGTAAATAGAGAGCTTTGCCTTTCAGCCCATCTCTTTCTTTACCACAACTGACCGGTACAGAGTCTATATTACAGCAACGATCCTCCAGTCAATCTCCTACCCTCACTCGAGAACAAGACAACAGAATACTTGAACTCATCCACTTGAGGCAGGAGAGGGCATTCCACCTGAGGACCATGGTCTCAGATTTGGAGGTGCTTATCTTCATCCCAGCCGCTTCAGACTCGGCTGCGACCCGCTCCGGTAAGAGTTGGAGGTTATGGCCCTTGGCGAGGTCCAACCCTCACTGAAAACGGATTATTACTGGCAATGCAAAACAAACTGACATCCATTGTGTAGGGACAGAACAGCCCATATGAAGGTGTTCGGTACCCTGTACTCCCAAAGCATCCCCCATAGAACTTCCTGAGCAACACGATCAAAAGCCTTTTCCAAGTCCAAAAAAACACACGTAGACTGGATGGGCGAACTCATTGTCCCCCGCCTCCCCCAAGATGTGGGAGAAATTCTGCCGTGGGAGTTGAAACTCTTTCCGACAGGTGATTTTGCCAGACGTTTCCAGCAGACCCTCACGACACATTTGGGTCTGCCAGGTCTGACCGGCATCCTCCTCACCATCGGAGCCAACACACCACCAGGTGGTGATCAGTTGGTAGCTTCCCCCCTCTCTTCACCCGAGTGTCCAAAACATGTCGCCATTAATCCGATGATACAACTACAGAGTCGATCATCAAACTGCGACCAGGAGTGTTCTGGTGCCAGCCCTCATGTTGGTGTTTATTATGGATAATCCATGATGAGCACATATGTCCAACAACAAAACATCACTCTGGTTCAGATTGGGGGGGTGGGGGGGGGGGGTCCTCCCTATCACGTCCCCCCAGGTCTCACTGTCATTGCCCACGTGAGCACTGAAGTCACTCAGAAGAACGAGGGAGTCCCCAGAGGGTCTGGTCTCCAGCGCACCCTCCAAGGACTCTAAAAAGGGTGGGTACTATGAGCTGTTGATTGATGCACAAACAACAATCAGGACCTGTCACCCCACCTGAAGGCGGATTGAGGCTGCTACCCCCTCATCCACTGAGGTGAAGTCCATACTTGGCGCCAAGCCAAGGAGCAATAGGAAACCCACACCTGCTCTGCATCTCTCATCGTGGACAACTCCAGAGTGGAAGAGAGCCCACCCCCCCTCAAAAGGATTGGTACTCGAGCCCAAGCAGCGTGTGAAGGCGAGTCCAACTATATCTTGTTGGAACTTCTCAGCTTCGCACACCAGCTCAGGCTCCTTGCCTGCCAGATAGGTGACATTCCATGTCCAAAGAGCTGGCTTCTGTAGCTGGGGATCGGTGTGCCAAGTTTTCCGCCCAAGGCTGCTGCCCAGCTCTCCTTGCACCCGACCCCTTTTGGCCCCTCCCACAGGTGGTGATCCAGTGAGAGAGGGGAACCATGTTGCTCTCTGGGCTGTGCCCAGCCGGGCCTCATGAATGCTGGCCAATGAGCCCCACCTCCAGGCCTGGCTTCACAGGGGGGCCCCGGTGACCCTCGTCTGAGCGAGGGAAACTTGGGTCTATTTATCTTAAAACAAAATATTAGTAACATCAACTACCGCGGGTAAAAACATGTTATCATGTGCTACTTTTATGGAGTGTTTTATGTGATATCACACGAGGTACGACGCGAGCAGTCTGTTCAACTTATTGTGGGTCACACGAACGCGAACCAATCAACATTTTCAAAGTTAGTTCATGTTAACTGGAAGGCAGCACACACCTGCCACTGTTTCAGGTGCTTCTGATTAATTTCCAACAAACAAAATCGGCTGGGAGTTTTTTCGGCTTGAAAACGACCAGGCAACATTGCGAGTGAGCTACGAGCTAGTAAGAGAGAGAGAGAGAGAGAGAGAGAGAGAGAGAGAGAGAGAGAGAGAGAGAGAGAGAGAGAGAGAGAGAGAGAGAGAGAGAGAGAGAGAGAGAGAGACTGTTATTTTAAATTACTATAAATCAGGGGTGTCCAAAGTATGTCCTCAAGGGCCAGTATATTGCATGTTTTCCAGGTTTCTTTCCTTGATACATCTGATTCAAATGCTCATCAGCAGGCTCAGCAGAAGCCTGATAGTGATCCTGATCATCTGAATCAGGTGTGGAGGGGAAAGAAACCGAGAAAACATGCATAAATCCAATTGAACATCTTTGAGGTTATTATATCATTTATTTTTTTAAAAACGATTCAAAATAACTGATGGAGTAACAGTTATATTTGCATCGGAAAACACTGCAGTTTTCACATGGGAACTGTCACATTTTCTGTCTAATGTAAAGACAACAGTGACTCCAATATTCCATATTGTTACAATCAGAAAACAGTATGCAATTATTGTCATCTCCATTTGCCACTGCTTTGTGTTGTTCTCTGCCTTTATTTTATCTCACACCATTTGACGCCAATTATTGTACACAAGATGTGTCGCGGTCTCCGGGGGATCGTTGTAACAGTGCGAGAGCATCCATATTTTAATTTACACTATGGATGGGGTGGAAGGCTGTATCTGTGAACTACGATATGGAGATGACTCTTTTGCTGAGCTCTACTTAATAATCTGAATATCCCTACAGGCCCACTGAGGGAGAGGAGATGAATCTGCAAATGCTCAGGGAGAGATTCCTGCATATTACATTTCATATTAAATCTTAGAGTGTCTGATCTGATCAATAAGCAGATAGAGATGAATAGGCAGAGGAATGCCGGGACTTGGCTTCTTTCTGGGGATTTCCTTGCAGAGCTGGTGACAGTATGTAATGATTTGTGCCTGTATGAATAGGTCAATTACAGGAACAATTATAGCCCCTTCCACAATGCTGCCTGCGTGTAGTTTTACGCACACACACAAACATTCAACTTTTGAAGCCGACGAGGATTCTGGTGTTTGGTAAGCACGTAACTAAACCTTGCTGTAATCTGACCACTGCCCTTTTCTGTGATTTCTTAAATGACATTCTATATAAGCTTGAGCTGCCTCATTAGGGTGATGACATTATTTTAAGATGGAGGTCAGTCAAGTCAGTCAGCTGCAGTTAGCTTTGTTTAATTAACTAGCTGATTAAATATTTACTGCAAATATGATTCAAGTGTCTGGATTCATGTAGCATTTGTTTCTATTATTTTTTTTGCTGCACCGTGCTCTACTCCCTGTCATACACAGTAGCATTATGATCTTTCTTTAGAGCTGCCAAGAGGTCCAGTGGGTCAAATAGTGTGTCTGGAAAAAGAGGTGGTGATCCTGGAGAGAAACCGCCTTCTCCTGTCGCCTTCATTGAGCTGCTTCTTCAATTGGGGTTTTCATGACAACAGTTGCAGCTTTGGAAACTATACCACTGAAAAGGTAATTTTTAGCATCGGAGATTTGTTTAAGTGCATGAGGGAAAGGAGAAGGAACCGATTGCAGAGCCAATGCTTGAACTGGTTATATCGCACGTGCTTAATATACTGCGTTAATTAAATCTTCAAAACAGTACCGTGTCATCATGTCTTTGCTTTTTCATCTCAAGACATTTGCCGCGTGCGAGAGTTTATGTGCCTGGGGGCCGACGACATGTGCTGCTTGTCCCAACCCAACGACCATCATCACTGCAGGAAGCAGCACTGTGGTTTGTGTGTGGGATGTGGCGATCAACAAAGACAAAGTCACCCACATGAAACTCAGAAAGGTGAGTCTGGCTGCCTTTATCTTTTTTATCAAATATACATTAACGTTCGTGCTGCCGCTCTGCATATACTCAATACTCATTTCATGTAATCTTTTTTCAATAATATCGTTTCACTCGACATAAGTTTTATGAATATTGTCAACGTAATTCCGAAAATGTGTTAGTAAAAAAGAAAAGACATACCCTCACATTTGCTGTTAAAACCAACCAATTCTATTTCAGTGAAAATAAATACAGTATAGAGTTGCTGTTTTTTTTATCACTTCAAAAAGATATATTTTCCCCACATTGACTACTGGGAAAGGTACACCGAATTATAAACCGTCTCAATCAACAGTTTTTGGAAATTTCCACATGTAGTGTGCATAACTGCATGTACTGCTAGACTGCACATTGCAAGAAACGAACCAGTACAGCATTGGAGTCAAACTTTATTCAGCTTCAGTTTGACATCTATGCTTAAGGCACACTGTGTATTGGCGCACTGTCAATTTTTGAAAAAATTCAAGGATTTTAAGTGTGTCTTGTTTTCTGAAAAATGTGGCATATTGTCATTGTCATTTTCGAAACACGTCTGGAACTCAACCCTTGTGAGGATAAGCGGTCAGGATCATGGATGGATGAAAATTATTTTGGTATAATAGACAGGGTGTTATAACAACAGGTGGAACAAGACATGTCCAACTACATGTTCAAGTCAAGCAAAATTAAATAGGCTTCATGCTGAGCAATAAAAAACTTCACAAAGGCTTTACTTAGTATCCACACTGTCTGAGACATGAAACATTTTCTTTTGTGCTTTCGTTTCATTTGCTTCATAGATCTGCTTTCCAGTTTGTGTATTTTCATCCAAAATGATTGCTGCACTCATTTGCCTGACTGAGTTCAACACACACGTTTTCATTTTTTATTGCGAGTGGATGTCATTCCTCACTTTGGAAAAAAAGAAAGTACAAAACATTAAAGTCACAATAAACGTAGCTTGGTTTTGCACATCTCATTCCATTTTGATCTCATTTGATCGATTTTGCTACATTTCTTCACATGTTTTGGAACAGCCCGTATTTGATATCATTCTTCCCCACAGCCACTGTACGGCCACACAGAAGTGGTGACATGCTTAGCTGCATCCGAGGCCCACAGCTTGGTGGTGAGTGGTTCCGGTGACCTCACATGTATCTTGTGGGATCTGGAGGAGCTCTGCTACATCACGCAGCTGGTGGGACATACGAGCAGCATCTGCGCAGTGGCTGTAAACGACCTCACTGTAAGTCGGACCTGGGTCTGGTCTTTATTGTTTTTGCATCAGTGCCCTCATGTCTTCGCGCCTTTCACAGAGTAAAACAGGGATGCTGTTCTGTGTATTTCCTTATTTTTGTGAACTTTATCACTGCACTGCTCCGTCCAAGGGTGAGATTGCGTCATGTGCCGGGCCTGTGCTCTACCTGTGGACGATGAACGGTCAACTCTTGGCCTGCACTGACATTTCCTGCGGGCCTCAGGCTGACATCCTTTGTGTCAGCTTCTCACAGCGACATGAGTGGGATGCCAGGAATGTGGTGGCCACCGGCTGTGCAGATGGCATTATTCGGGCGAGTATTACTGAAGAGATCTTACAAAGGAATAGTAACGACCATTAAAAAAAAAAAATGAAATCATACTTACATCATATTTTTAAACAGAAAATGTACTTTTCAGAGCACATTAAGAAAATAAGGACTTACATGACCACTGCTTGTAAAAGAACGCGTAATGTAATGTAAGAAAGTGAAATGTTTGGAGTGTCAGATTTATAGATTGATTGCAATCAGTTAATTACATCGTAATTTAAGTATTTCTTAAATTGAGATAATCTAATTTTTAACGTTATGGTTACTTTATGCTGATTAGATCCATTTTTATGGATTGGGCTCCTCGTGCTTGAGTTGTGGGGGGTTGGAAAGCAAAGGTCAATCACTCCCAGGAGTGAGCAATCATTGGCTGTCATTGTGTTTGGCATTATCTGATAGGCGCGTGTTGTGGGTGGGAGGGCACGTTCAGGAGCAGAGGGAAGACTTAAAGATTGTTGGAGCATGTGGGAGCTGTCAATTCAATTAATCGTAAATTAAATTCTGAAAAAAAAAGACAGACAGCACCTTTGATACAGGTAGAGTGATATGCATTCTTTACAAGTAGGAGCTTGCTTACCACAGAAACAGCTCAGGTTTAGCCTATCACATAAATGCAAAGTACCCAGCTGTGACTACAGCCACAACTAACGATAGCCCCAAGCAAAGCCCTTTGCCAAACTAAACTCAAGAGCATTTCCGTGTGTGAGCTGCTCTACAATGGGCAGGATGGACAATGTTTTAATTTAGAATTATTTTCAAATTATTTGCACCTGCCTCCTGATAGGGCAAAACTAAAGGTTTCAGCCACCACATGGGTCTAGTCGCAAATACAGCAAAAGATAAATGGTTACAACAGCATTTGTTAACGTCTGTTAAAGAAGTTAAATGACTGTGGAGCCACATTTTTTTTTGTTGTACATGTGGAAAAATGGTTGAAGCTTTTTACTTAGAATCTTTTTTTTTCAGAGGATTTTAGATTACCGGTAGATTAAAAGAAGAATAATTAGAACAATTAATTATGGATCATAATTAATCTCTTATTTTTAATCCCCTGACAGCAATATGAAATATAACGGTTGCACAAATTATGGGCGCAAATTTCACTCACCTCTAGTTGAGAATCTTTAACAGCTGCATGGAAGAGGTTGTTTTGTTTTATGCAGTGTATAACTGCATAGTGTTTGAATGCATGTCATTACTTTGTTATCGGACTTGCAGGTTGTGGCCTGCTGTCCATCAAGGTAATAATAACAGCGTATGGGTTGTGTGTGTTTAATATAAGCATAATGCTGCCTTACTGCAATCAACCTGCAAAGTCTTAAATTAGGCCCCCGCTAGGGAATAGGGTGCCAATGCCAACACATGCTCACAATTGGTATTATTACTTTATTATTACCTTGAGTTATGGAGAGTCTGCGTACCCCGCCACGTGTGTGTGTGTGTTTGCTATTATGTTGAATTATGTCTGATTTTGCTACTCGTTATATGTCTTTCACACAGCTATGGAGGAGAGAGTACACCAGAACACAATTAACTGGCCCTCCAGAAGAGCCCCTGTCCCCAGGGCCAGACCCAACAGCTCCAACAGAGAGCACCGGTAATGCCGCTCGCTTCACGCTCCGATATAGATCTATTTATACCAGACAAGATGAAGGGAGTGGCCGAGTGAAAAACTGCACCAAAAGTATTTTTACTTCAGTTTCACAAGGAAAACATGCCTCTAATTAGATAAATCCTTAAGTGTGAGATGATTATTTTTAAGCGCTCCTCTCCGAGCGAGGCAGTCTGCTTTTTCAGATCCCTCGCTAGTGTTCGGGCTAGCAGGAAGGATGTTGTTATAAAGTTATTAAACATAGAGGCAGTAAACACTGATGAGTGAATCTGCTGACGTTCGTGTGTGTGTATAATTTAGAAAGCAATAATACCCAGATCCAATTTGGCATACGTTGGTTGGTTACAGCCCCACTTCACTTCACTTGAGCGCTGTGCTGGGCAAATTACACCGAGACTACTCTTCATATAACATTTAACATTCACATTTAAGGTTGTTTTTTTTACACTTTGGCAGCCACCGAGAAATAATTTGAATACTTCAGGAGGTGCACTTCCTGATTACCACCATGACACTCATGTCATGCTGCAATGATGTTTCCGTAGAGAACGGCCCGCGGCAGGTTAAACGTTGGAAGAGATGTCTGGTGTTGTGTCGAGAGCTGAATAGAAACCTTGCTCTGCCTCTGCATCGTAGCAAAAGGAATCCAGCAATCACGGCGTTGGCCATGTCCAGGTATACACATTACAATCCGATGCGTGACACACAAGTTACAAAAGAGTCTTTGTGCAGGAGCCATGCCACGCTGTTGGCTGGTGATGCCTGGGGCCGGGTTTTCACATGGACCTGCGAGTGAGCTCATTTGTGACTTCAATCTATGATGTCATTAATTGTTGGTGCCTGCCTCTAGACTTGAAAAATATTGAACTTTACCTCGCATGTGAATATTTAGTACTGTCACTTTGTGTGTAAATAATGACCTGCAAATTGAATTAAAAAAAAATTGCATTTGGTGACTGCTTGCGCTTATTCTTATTTCTGTCTTCGAATACGGCTGAAACCTCAGCAGGTTTCTAGAAAGATTTTAAAATTCTTCCACCAATAGTGTGACCAATTTTCAACTTAATGGATTAGAAAAAACTGTTGTTAGAGGGCAAGTAAAATATAAAGGAAAGTGTGTTCACTTATTGTGCACACCATCTTATAGCTGGGATGTGGCGGTGTTTAGAATTAGCAAGTCACTTGAAAGTTCATGTTAATTGCAAGGATTGCAATTGCACTGTTTCGGGAGTTTCTGATTAATCTAAAATAAATTGAAGATGTTCTAAAAACTTTTCTTGCGATTCAACAGTACAGAAACCTAAAGGCTTTCTAAATAAATAAATAAACCCTGAAGGAATTCATTTTTACAAAGTACCACTAAAACCTTTGATACACTACCCCCCCAATAAAACAATGACAGATCATTTTAAATGTATCAAATGTTTATTTTTCCTTTCGTAAGAATTTTCATGAAATTAATGGCAATTTTCCATTGTAATTTGGATTTTCTAGTTCCTGAGGCGGCATGGATCACCTGCCAACACAGGTACCGATACCTTGATAGGCCAGGTATCGCCCCAATATGATACTTGGCATCAGTACTCCATACCTAGGGATTATATATCATGGTAATTTGACAATTTGTCTCTCTTAACCATGTTACAATGCTAATTAGTTACCTCACAAAGTGTTATTTCCCTTCCTTGACCAAGGACAGAAAAATGCCTGAGAGTTTTTTGTTTATGCAGGTGATTCCCTCCCCAAAACCAGTTAAAAAAAGGACCTCAGGCTAACTTTGTGTCACTTTTTCTAGCACATGCAATCTCCGTCATGAAGGAGGTCTCTGCCTTTAACCTTTGTGTGTGCAGCTAATTGTGCTAAGTGAAGTAGCTTAATAGAGTGGAAAATTGTTGTCGTAATTTTCCCAGGGAGCCGCCAATGACCTTCTCTAAAGACGACGGCCGGCGCCATTCTCTCTACATGGCTGGTTTTATGATAGAGATGTCCAAGCGTTGGCTTCTTCACAGTAATTAAATCAAATAAATTATAGCGCCAAGGCAGAACCATCTTGTAGCCTAACCCAATTATACTGCACTGTAAAGCTAATTATTAACCATGATTACAATTAGTCTAATTTGAATAAATGTCGTCATTAGCGAGTTCATCCTGGTCGAAGAGAGCGAACAGTGGGGGATGATGAGGATCATCATCATCGTCTCTCCCACACACGGAGTGTGTGCATTATACTTTTCCTACTCTTCTGTTTTTCAACCTTCAGCGAATGCCTCACGACCTTCACCTTTCTTGCCTGATTGAGCGTAGTGCATGCACCACCCGCCCCCCCAAAAAATGTATTATTTGCTGCTAATTGCTGAGGCAATTTCACTAGGATCGACTCCCTGTGCTCCGCAGTTCAATTCAATTTAGTTTATGTGCTTGGCCCCAAATCATAACAATGATTATCTCAGGGTTCTTTCTCTATACACATTCTCTCTGACGGTGGATTTCTTGTACTGGGATATTTTGAATATGCGTATATTAACATGGTAAAGGGTAACCAAACAACTTCACAGTCTACTATCAATAATTGTTTATTTAACTTGTTTGAAATGTGATTGGTTTGATTTCTACAGCTTTGTTTTAAGTCCTCATTCGGAAGCATGAAATAAATGCCTGTATGTTAAAAAAAACAGACAAACAAAAAAGCGTAACTAGTTATTCAAACACACAGAGACAAGCACACAGAAATGTTATGCCAAAACTTCTCCTGGATCTTTCTCTTTAATGTCTGCTATGCTATCATTAACTGTCATGCATCCATCCATTTTCTGTAGACGCTTTTTCTGTTGCTGACTTGCTGGTGCCTATCCCAGCTGTCTCCGGGCAGTAGGCGGGAGACACCCTGAACTGGTTGCCAGCCAATTGCAGGCCACACAAACAACCATTCACACTCACAACCACACAACAGCCATTTGAAGTGTCCACTATACCTATCATACATGTCTTTGAAATGTGAGAGGAAGCCAGAGTGCCAGGAGAGAACCCACGTGGGCTTGGGGAAAACATGCAAACTCTACACAAGAAGGCAGGAGGAGTTGGAATTGAACTTCAGGTTCTGGTGGGGTGATTCCTCGTCCCTCTAGGTCTCACCGTCTTTTGCCCACGTGAGCACTGAAGTCTCTCAGAAGAACGGGCGCGCACCCTCCAAGGACTCCAAAACGGGTGGGTACCTGTTCGCCATGGATGACCCTGCCTAGGGGCATATAAAGCCCCAGATAACTTCATTCCTATTCCCTCAGTGGTTCCGGGTAGGTAGACAAAGACCCTAGTGGGAAGTAGGTATTCAGGTAGGTCCTGGTGGCACCGTTCCAGGCCCCGAACGTTTTTGTGTCTGAAATGAAGGGAGTACTCGAAGTACCAGACTACATAAAGGAAGGACCTGCTATGGTTCCTGCGGTCTGAAAGGCACTAAAGAAAGTCACAAAATCATTTTCATGAACCGTTTTTATACGAAACAAATATTATACGTTGATATATATATTTTACATGGCATGTATTATTTATTCAAGCCACCACCCCACTGTACTTCTGTTGTCGCAAGGACATTCTTAACAGACATTAAAACCGTGGGCAAATGTTTGGCGAACATTTGCAACCTTAAGCGAACCCCGCTTTACCACTGCTGTGCTCGCACATCTGCTACCTGTGCCAGCACTCGTAACATTTTTCCCTCAGTGGGATAGGGGCTTAAGGCTTTTTCCACTCTAAACTATAGATGAATGTAAAAAGCTGAGCGTTGCAATGCTGCAGAGGAAAAGGAGTATTGACAATGATTTCTCTCCTGAGCATCCACTCAGCAATAACAAAGCATTCTTATGAACATGTGGCTCACAGACCAGAGATGCCGACGAAGCAAACAATAAAATAAGACCCTTCCAAAATGTCTGTGCTGAACTGGAACCAGGTGCTCGGAGACACGCAAAGAGAACAATACAGCAAAAACGAATGCTAATTGACAGTTTGCGTGTTCATTAATACACTTCCTCGGATCCGGAACCCAATAATGTCTTCCTCTCCGGGAGGTAGCGGGACATCCGTGGGTCCGGATCGCGCCGCTGTCTTTACAGCTGCTTCTCCTGGAAGAGGATCTGAGCATACACCGTGTCTGGGCTGGAGGGGTCGGGATCGGGACTCGTCGAGGCCGGGGGTTCGACGGTTGGTCGAACCAACTCCAGTTCGGCGTACGTCAGGCTGTCGTCCTGACGTGCTCGAGGCTGCCAATGGGACGGGGAAGTTTAAACAGAGATAAGAAAAGACTGCATCCATGTGAATGTTTATCTTGTGAGTGACGATCAGGGATGGGCAAATACGGACCGCGCTCTTATTTAATCCTGCGTGCTGACCATATGCATTAGCAACAGAAAACAATGCATTAGGTTAAACCAGTTTAATATTTTTTAAATGTAATTCAATTTTTTGGTGTCCCTCACCGGAATCTCCCCGTCATTGTCCAAATGAAACAGAAAGGCAATATTAAATCTTTGAGGTCTTATTATGCAGAATTTGTGAGTGGCCAAGTAATTGCACTCCTACTGTAGCAGTACAATAATACTTCCATTCAAATGTGTTTTCTTAATTGTATACTTTGCTTTTAATTATTGTTTTCATTATATGAATATGATGTTGGCATTTACCATTGATTAAAAACAAGATGCCTTAATCATCTATATTCTATTTTCATGATCATGTGGAATATTTTACATATGCTCCTTAAATATCCACAATAAAAACACGCAAAGAGTTTTTAACGACATTGGTGATTGGCGTTTTGTCTTCGTTCAATTGAGACTAAAATAATTCTTGAGGGCAGAATAAATATTTGGTCATATGCTTTGTCATTTTTGTGTCGTTGTCAAGCTTAACATGTCACTAAAGTGTAGACTGTCACAAAAACATGTCCAATTGAGAACGTTAAAAAGAACACAGCTAGTTTGCTAAAGCTCACTGTGTGCTCTTAAACGGAATAGTAATTGTGCCATCTTGAGCAGTAAAAATCTTTCGTTTTTTTTTTCTATAATTAGTTTGATAATCATTTTTCTTTCAACTTTGCAAACACATTTTCCACTTACTGTCGACTGAAAATTACTTTGCTCATGGATCAGGTAACAACCAGTCAGGACTCAGCTTGCGAACATCACATGACCAAACCCAGAAAACAGGTTAGCCGTGATTGGACGTTAATCGAGCCCTGAGCACATGTGATGTCATTTTCAGTCAACAGAAAGTGGAACCTGTGTTTTTAAAAACATTGATTGTACATGGATGAGAAATTAGTTATGACATGTATTATAGAAGAATAATTTACCGCGGTAAAGTGCACCACCTAGTGTCATGGATGTGCAATTACACTTACATTTAACACCCTTTTGCTATTCACCTTCTGGTCATATTGACTAATTTTTTTTCTAGATGTTTTAATCTTATATATTTGGCAAATGGGTGGATTGTAAATAATGATATGGACGAATGGTACCAGCCTATGCTGCGTTAATTGGTGCCAGCCTATGCTGCGTTAATTGGGATCCCATCGATAAATACAAAAACTCAGTCGAGTTGCAGTTTACTATTCACGCACGGTTTTCATCCATTCATTGTTGTTCTATGCAACCTATATTCAGCTATTCATTGAATAAACATAGCAAAATAACTTTTTGTGGCCTACCTACCCTGGTGTGAAGGAAGTACTGTATATTACAGTGATTATCGGACTAAGAAACATGATATGAGTGGACAAAGCAGTAATGACTTTCATCACATAAAGAAGAAAAAAAAAGCCCAAACATTGTTTTTTTTTTTCTTCTTTGTGAATTCATTTGATAGTTAAATTGTAGAAATAAAACCAGTGAAGCGCCCTAAATAAATAATTGTGTTTGAGAAGCAATAGCGATAAATATAATTATCACGCTCATAACCAAATGAAGAAAGAGCAATAAACTCCCATAGACAATCACATGGTCATGGGATAAATTCCCTCTTGCGTGTATTTTGGCTACAGCAATTTTATAAGTGCCTTTTTGAAATGATTAAATTAATTTTACGCCATTACTGACATCGAGGAAAGAGATGCTGAAGATGACAGAAGACTTACAGTGGCAGACTTCCTGGGAACCTTTGACCTTTTGGGCTTCTGGGGTCTTTTTGAAGCCACAGGCACTAAAAATATCAAACATGAAGCGTAAGTAATTGTGAACAGTATTTTGTTTTCATTTAAGCTTTTAGCAGCTTTTTTCATTACTGATGTTTGTAAAATACATTCTCGCCGTGGTACTTTCCCCCCACAAAAAGTAAAGATGCTTTCTGTTTTTGACTAGCCTCCCACTGTCTGCATGTTGTTTTCATGGCGCTGCAAATTGAATCATACTGCCTTCTGTAATGATACCTTCACGTGCTGTTATTTTAACCCACTCATTATGTTTCTGAGCATCACGGGGGGCTGGATCCTCGAGTCCGGCCTTTGTTTTTCTTTAATGCCTCCGGCTCATTAGAAAAAGGTGATGAAGACAACCATCGACGGTCAAACCTTTTTTTTTTTTTTTGTGAGTTGACCTATAGTTTTGCAATGTTTTGGTACATTGTGTGTTCGACAATACCTGACCTGATGTTTTTACCTGTAGGTGGTGTGTGTGGTGGTGGCGGCCCATCAGGCACTTTAGGGGGTTTTAATGCCACTTTTACGTCACTTTTCTGCCCCGTGTATTTATTCTGTGCTCTTGGAGAGGAACTCGAACAACTGCTGGTGCTGGTTACCGTCTCTCCAGAGCTGCATGGAGCAGAGATGGTGAAATTCACGACAACATGTTTAGTCTTATGTCTTATTAATGAAGACACATTGGTTTTACCTGCTCTCTGGACACTTGACCAAAAGGTAACTTGCTGTGGAGAAGCAAAAATACAAACGTCTGACGGTGTTCAATGAACGGCAATGGATCGTGTTTGACCTCCTTAATCCATTTTTTTTTCATTAGAATTTCAGATGGTAAATTAAGTGACCTTTGAGTCTATGTCTCCTGTAGAAGTACTGGAAGGTGAGCGCGAGAGCGAAGAGGAAGATGGAGAGCAAGCCCAGCGAGCAGATCAGGATGGCACACACATTCACGTCTAGTAAGACAAACGCATTGGAACAATAACATTAAAAACTAGCCATTAATGCTGGGGAAACAACATTAGTGCTAAGGGCTGAGGGAATACCTGATAACAGACGCCAAATTCCTTCACCACTACGAGCCTCCAGTGTAAAATGCACTGGAGAAAGGAGAAGAGAAAAAAAAAACACATTTCAGGAGGAGAAACAGTCCAGACTAAGCATCTTTGTAAATTGCTGTTTTGTGAAGAAACTGACCCACTAGAGGCCAGACAGCCTCTGTGGTTTCCAGAAATATCACAAAATGCTGAAATGGAGGGTGAGTGGTGCACGCACACACACACACACTGCATACACACACACACACACACACACACACCATAAATGAATGAGGACGTTGCAGTGTGTATGTGTCAATGAATGATGTGGCGTGAACAGGCCAGGGGTATTTAGCAAAAGGTTGAAGAAAATGAATACAGGCTATGTACATAAATGACTTAACCTAAGCACCTCTTAATGACTTTTTAATATGTCTTTTAAATGCATACGCCGCATAAACTCATAAAATATATCAACTGTGATTGACTTGTCATGTGTGACTATGGCGCTAATAAATGTCATAGGAGCAAAAAATATACATTGAGTCATTTTTATTGAAGAGCAGTAGAAAAACGTAAAATTTGCATAAATTCTAAGCAATTCTGTCAACAGGGATGAATACACTATCATGTCCCCTTTTCAAGACAAATATTAAAAATTATCAAACAATTTGCTACGTGAGTATGCAGTGGCATTAGTCCAACATGACAGCTGCACACAATAAAACCAGTTGGATCCATCCATCCATCCATAATTATTATTATAATTATTGAAATAATTATTGAAATAAAAAGGTAATCTTGTACAAAAGAAACAGAAAGTTGGGTGAAATTGACTCAACACTGAGTCCTTTATTTGTTCTGTCTTTTTTTTGGCCCCAAAATGGGTTATTTTTATCTCAACTGTTTTTAGACTGCAAATCAGTGAAAGGTTCTCCATATGAAATGAAATCATGTGCATAGTTTTGAAGGACTACAAATTCAACTTCTTGGTGCTTTTAAGCCATTTTAAAACAATATTTCCTCATCAAAAACACCCCTCAAGTGTTTTATTTTTTTTTCTTCCATTCACCCATCTCTGACCATTCCTATTCATTTCAATGGTCGCTGTTGCACCCCCCCCTGATAATAGAAAATACTGATGGGTGTTGCCAAAATAACACCCATGCAAACTAAACATATGGAAACCTTTTTGACAAACTTAACTCTTTGATTTCATTTAAATAAAATAAAAAAAAAAATCAATCAATCAACCAATCAATAATCATAAATGTAAATATATGATATGGAACATTAACACAGAGGGAGCAATATGTAAAACACTTTAATTTGAAGAAAAAGGTAAAGATCACATTAATCAGTAATGTGAAAAAAGAAGTTGACAGCAATTTAAAAAGTTAATAACTCCTGCACAGACTTTGACAATGAGAGAGCATCACTTGCACCACCTAGTGCCATGGATGTGCAATTACACTTTACATGGTAAAAGAAAAGACTGTTCCTGAGCACATGTGATGTCATTATCAGTCAACGGAGAGTGGAAACTGTGTTTTTAAAAGTATTAATTGTACATTAATTGTACGTGCCCACCCTGGCATCACATCGCCCCCCCCCACATTTGACACTATGCAGAAGGACTGCACTAAACCAATATGAAAGGTCCACATGGAGAGACGCAGGGTTTTAGCGAGTCAGGCGTCTTACTTCTGGCTCAGAAATAGAGCCAGCAAAATAATTGATATTTCATAAGAAATGGTTGTGCCAATATTTAACTGTTGAATCTTTGAAAAAACACAGGCGATGAAAACCCACAATATAGTGAGCACATAAAAGGTATTTTCTGTATTTCTCGAAATCTGTAGAATTGTTCTACACTGTTTGAACACAAAAAGAGCCACACTAAAGTCAAGACAGCAGCATCCTAAAGAATAATTCCACTTTCCAGATCTTAAAATATGTTGGACTCACAACCAACGTTCAGTGTTCTAATTTCAGCCGTTTTACAGAAGGCAGCGAAGATCCCCAACTTGAATGCCAGATTTAGATTTTGATTTGCTTGCCCCTTTTAATGTCAGTCCTTGTTTTCTTCTTGTGGCATGAGCGTGTCAGAGATGCCTGTGGCTGTGTGGCTTTGTCAGTTGGGGCACTGGCCTGAAAGTAGGACAGGGCGTTGGCAGATGCCGCCATCATGCAAATGTTCTTAAAAATGCCTACAAGTATGCAAGAACTGCTACAGACTGCTGAGCTCTCGCGTCATATAGACGGCCATCGCTGCGGCTGCGTCAAACCGCGTTTATTTAGTGTGCAATCGAGTTGAGCTTTGTTGTGGTTGTGGATTTGGGTGCAAAACTGAGCATTCTCTTAAGGGAGCTTTGAAAAACGCTGAAGTCATGTAATTCAGAGTTGGTGAACACGTCCAGCTCAGCAACAAGCTACCTCTGCTCACTCATTCACAGAGTGATATTGTTGCATGTGGTTTGGCTATGTGAGCTCATTGTTTTTATATGGAAATACCACAGAAATGGGGTGACACACACACCCGCACACAGATGGACAGACAGACACACACGCACACACACAGAAGGTTCAAGCTACACTATAGCGCTGTATTTGCTTTTCCAAAGTTTGCTTTTTTCTCTAACATGGATTTCATGTGTGCACTACGTAGGGATATCCTGGTATTCCAGTCAATAGGTTTTCCATGCAGTAACGTCAGAATTCCCCCTCTTTTCCTTTCCAGTCACTTTTGGCAGTGTGTGCGAAGATTCAGTGTTTGACTTTACTTGCTTGCCAAAATCAGCTGATGCTTGAAAAGATGTTGATAGCTGACAATGTTTTTAGTTGAATCTGACCACCAGATTGTTTGATTTGTTTACAGTATGTGTCTTGGAAAAGGATGTATTAGAAACTGGAAGATGGTGAAGTAGGTAGAATGTTTATTGCGATGTGATGAACGTTTGGCCCCTTTATGATTTTTTAGCGCATCACATCAACAACCATCTTGGCATTCAGTAGAGTCGTTGACAACCGTAACTGGGGGAATCTTTGTCTTATTTCAGTCCTCTGAGTCACACTGAATGTATGGAGTAGATGTATTATAATACATTTGGAACATCTGTTGTTGGTGACATAATATTAAATGGCAAATCGGATACAAAAAAACTCATACGATATATATATCAAGGCAGCTTGCTCTTCTTATTTTTTGTTTGAAGAACTGCTTACTGGTTTTTCTTTAACTGTAACCAGCACCATGCTAACTGTTACTAGGACACATACAGTGATGTGTTCAATTTATTTACCTCATGCATACAACTTTTCTTTCTTCGTAACGCCAAGCTCCTGATTGGTCTATTCACATTTATATATTTGTCATTGGATAGACTGGAGTCAAATCATGGGCTTTGGCAAGATGCTGTTAAAAGAAGACACACCTAATCTTATAAATCCTGCCACTGAAGGTTATTTTGGATTTCAGAAAACAGCAAAAACATGCACATTTCTAAATCAATACAATGTTGTAGTGCCAAGAATTCCATTGTGCAAGAGCCACTCACAGAATGTTGAGCCTACTACATGCATGCTGACTTTTAAAATGTGAGGGGCTCCAAGTGACAAAGAAATAAGTGAGTAAAAAAATGTGTTCTGACGTCTTTAATGTGTCCTATACTCAAGATGACCAACACAGCTCAGAACACACATGACACTGCTAACAAGACTGAGCTGTGGGAGGTAGCATTGCGCTACAGGGCATCCAGACTACCAGAAAATATAATAAAAATGAAAGATAAGTAAAAGAAGCTAGGCTAACTCTTAGTTTATCAAGTAACTTCAGAATTATGCTTTGTGCAAGCACTGCTCCACTCTGACTGGTTGGAAATTCAAATTTCTAGCAGCATTGTTCAAATGTTCTGCTCGCTTTTTCAGTCCCAAAAAAGTAGTGCAAGAGCGCGCTTTTGGTGCTTCAGCGGGAAACGATGCATTCAGTGTGTCAGGCAATACAGGTTAAAAAAAAAAAAAAGTTGGAGCAAGTACTGCTGATTCAGTTTATAACATTGGCTGCATTTGGAAATTAATAGGACTTCTGCCTCTTAAAATTCACCAGATTTGTGGAGTTGTTGAGTACATTCCTGAATGTAACATATGCTGGGTTGGCTTGCTCTTCTTTTTGTTATTTTTATTACGGTGAATGACAAACTCAACCTGCACAAATGGTAAAAATCAGTCTCCGAAAGTAAAAACCCTGCCACTGTTTGGCTTTAGCCCCAGGTGCTTCAGCTCAAATTGTAGTTAAACGAGCTCGGTTTTTACTTTCTGGAACTAGATTTTCCATTTCTGTCGAGCAGTTGCTCGTCTGTTTGTGCCCAGCAGCAGCTCAAGTCTCAGTTTAGTTCCTCAATAACGTTTCGCATGACAAATCATGGAGTCCACAGCTCAGCAAACTGAAAGCTGATGCCGCCCTTATTGATTTGTGAACATTACAGTAAAAAAAGTTTAACATTTATGATTGGTATTACAGTTTTGATGCCAATATCAGAAGGTGTGCCTGTTGACCCTTTGCAGGCCGATGTATGCTACAAAAGTATGCACCAATGTCGCTTTTCCTCAGGGCCCGTCTTCTATGGCAGTGGTTCTCAAAGTGGAGGTCCGCAGACCCCCGAGGGTTTGTGGCCTGACTGCAGGCGGTCCGTGAAATAATTTGGGTGTTTTGGAACTGATTTAGTTTTTCTTTTAACAATCACAGATTTGTGCCTTGTTTGACTTAGTCTTTGTTTTTGGCGCCACCTCTGGCCGATGTTGATAGTGCATTTTGTTACAGTTAGGAGCAGTTTCTTCTGGTGTGCGCGCGTTGTTTCTTCTTCGTGTGAGATCAGGCCCACAATTGTCTGTGAGTTGTGTTTTCTTGATTGGAATGCTGTAATTTTGCAAATATGTCTAAAATTAGTCATTTGCTAGTTCAACTTGTGACTGTACATAACATGATAGCTAACGTTAGTTTTTAACTTCAGCATGTAACATAGTGTTGCCTTGTATGTGTTTAACTCGTTGGCATTTTCGTTTGTGCTGGGTATTTTCTTTTGGTCAATGTGAGCATATGCAAATGTGTTGCATTGATAATCACCCTTGTTTGCATCTAACTAACATTTTGTATCGAAAGGAATATGATTTGTCATTCAGTTGTATCAATGATTTGATTTACACAATGTATGTACATTTTCATTAAGCTATATATTTTTTGCATATAGGACTTACCTGAGTTATGTTTGTTGGATTTTCTTTATAGTTTTCCAATATAAATGAGTGAGAGCTGTATTACTGACACAACTAAATAGAAGAGGTTACAGTCACTGTCTGCTTAGATAGAAGCCATTGTAACATCTAGGAGGGACAGAACATTGGGTTATTAATATTATATATATATATATATATATATATATATATATATATATATATATATATATATATATATATATATATATATATATATATATATATATATATATATATATATATATATATATATGTGTGTTTGTGTGTGTTCATATAATTTTATTTTATGTGAAATTGCAATTGTAATTCAAATAATAATTTTCAAGTTTAAATGTATAATCGTTAAAATTTTTCAAAATGTGTGCCGTGTCTACAATTGCTTGCTAACGAGGCGATGAAAGCAAAGCAAAAGTGGCATTTTATTTTATAATCCTGTTTTCGATTAAATAATAATAGCAACCTTTTGGGGGAAAATTGACCCGTTTTTTTTTTTTTAATTTTAATTTAATTTTAATTTTCTAAACGAGAATAGCTGAAAAGTAGTATGCCTGTTGTCAAATTGAATATGTTGCTGAATAAAAAGGGCACTTAAGTTTGGCTTAAGTGATTTGTTTGTTTTTGTCTTGTTTCCGCAAACATTTGCAAATGGGGTCCTTGGAAAATTGGTTTTCTAAAAGGGGTCCCTGACTCCAAAAAGTTTGAGAACCCCCGCTCTGTGGAAATGAAAGCAACATTTTAAAGTTTGATTGGACGGCCGCATGAATTTGACCAATTTGCATTACGTGGCCTTTACATTCGGCCTTTGGAGGACACAGCTCACAAATAGCTTCAGTTACCTGTCAGCTGTGTAGTGCTGCTCCCATTGGACGATGCTCTCCATATGTTTCTGTACTTTCTTATCTCATGCACTCGACACGTGTAGAAGCCCTGGTCCGTCCCGCTCACATTGAGAATCCTCAGGCGATACACCTCTCCCTCCATTTGCTCATAAAGACGAAACTTGGGCTGGGGGAAGCGGCGGGTGTAGTTCCCGTACAGCTTGATTTTCTTGATGCCCAATTTGACTATGAGGACCTGAGAGAACTCAGGGGCAGCAGGCGAAGGAGATGGCGGAGGTACAGGAGGCACGTGGGTGGGAGCAGCCAGAGGGGAGAAGTACCAGCGGAGGATGAGAGTGCTGCCGTTCCTCTTTCTCTGAGATATCAGGCAGGACAGTGTCAGGTTGTTTCGCTCGGTTGCCGTGACAACGGGGCCTGGCAACACCGTCACATTCAGGCCATGACATACTTCTGTAGACAAAACATACAAAGAGTAGCGTAAGAGAGAGGTAAAGAAAATAACAATGAGTCCACTAAGAGTACAGTACCTAAAATTTTCCTTGCGTAATTTATTGAATTTTCTTTAGAATGTTAGGATTTTATCAGTATAATATCTTTTTGTTGCCCATGTCACAACTGAAACATAAATCAGACTTCGTCGTTTATATAGTTATTAATTACTGACTTTACTGACCCAAGTGCAGTCTTCGAGTTAGTTGTCTACCCAGTACAAAGTTATCTCTGTCCACTATTCCTCACTTCTTCTGTTGATACATGCTTTACTTTTTTTGTCAAATTGAGTAATGTCACAAAATGTTACCGATACTTGAAAGAGTGCTTTGCTTCCTGTCACCAGCACTGATGGAAGGGAAAATGACAGCAAGCCTCACCAAACAGACTTGTGATGTTGATGAGTCTCAAAGAGTACAAGGCATGTTTTGAATCCAAATCAAGTAGCGTGTCTCAAAAAATAGCAACTGTATCACGTGAGTCTGGTTCCCGAGTCTCTGTCTTTGCATTGTACCATATAAATATATATAAATATATATATATATGACATGACTGAATAGAATGTAAAATGTCAAACTCTTTTGAAGGAGGGTTTCACCGTGCAATCTAAGTCATTTTGCTGCTCCTTCTTGTATGCCCCAGGATGTAGTATGTTTAAAGCATCACAGACACAGACAGAAGAAAAATATGAAGAAGTGTTTTGTTCTATTTAAGAATTTTGATCAGATGTTATACAGTAGTATTAGTCACTTTTCATTGAGGATAAACAATATATGCGTGTCACTATTGTTACATCTAGATTTGTTATTCCACCATTTTTGTTCAAATATCCATTGCTTGAAGTCTCCTCATATTACAACAGTCAATAACCCCTTTCATGTCACAGCAACTCTTCAGCTGTGCCCTGGTTCCCTTTTCCGATCTCACCATAAAAATGTTTCGGGTCTTGAGGGTTCCCTAAGCGTCTAGTGTCGACTAGGGTTTTCGGCTACGTACCCCGGTAGCTCAAGGGAAGCGCTTGCCAGCACCCAAGCACCTTAGCAAAGCGCTTTCGTGTTCTCCACGATGCAAGGCCATGAAGAGAACACGGACCGAGCACAAGCTGCAGCGGGCCAACACTCACCCATTATTGTCAGTGCAGATGATCCTTTTCACCGGATAGTTTTTGCAGGCTTCCCATCACAAAAGCGCTCTCCGGAAGTACGAAAATGCTCACTCCACCAGCTACTTGTAGCTTTGTTGATAGCTTGCACAGCTCGAATAATAATATCAGTTTATTAGGATCAAGCCAGCAGAGATGCTTATAAATATAGAAAGCAAATTAGGCCCCATTTTCGTGCAGTGTGTGGCAGCTTCTTTTGTTCATCATCCTGCTTGTTTGTCATTCACTATTTTAGTTAGCGCCACTTGTTAGACAGGATGGGGAGTTCAGTTTCTCCCCCCTGCCTCACGTCCTCAGTCCAATTTGAATAAGATACCCCCTCTGCAGTCCCTCGGTATGAACACAAACTTATGTGCTACAGACCAGGAATATCCGACCCGGGACCTCTGCGACCAGGAACTCAGAATTCCTGAACTGTTTGGTGTGAAAGGGGCTAATGCTAATCATTAGCTTGTCAATGCTATTGCCCATTGTATGTTTGCATTCAGCTTGTTTGACAATATACAGACTAATAGGAAGGGACTTAGTCCCACATTCTATAAACAGGCATGGTTGGTCCACCAAAGACTCATATTGTCCATGGGTAAACATTTTAATATGATGGCTTGTTTGTTCTGCAGTTGTCTGGCAACCGGTTCAGTTGTACAAACCTCCAACTCAACTGTGACTCCAAACCTAAACTGTCAGTAAAGGCGTCCATGGAATGCAAATTATAGTACATGCGCGGCATGCTATGATTTGTGTTCATTAGTTAAGCTCATAGTTTATGATGCCTTACGTGCACTATAAACATAATTCATTATTTACTGCCTTGTTTTTTTGTCAGAGCACAGCGGATTGCAAAAACTGCCAACTGCCATAACGTAGTTGAACTATTAAACAAAAATAGGGCGCTCTATGATGTTGTTTCTTAATGTGTGCTTTAATTTTCATTTGTGCGGTCACTTGTGTTTCTTCTCCCTTCACTTATACAGCGTGTTTCATTTTCTTCCAGCTCAACGTAATGGAGACATTTTGTTTACATGCATGCACACAGCGGCTGCATGGATTAACACCGCTCCATTTCAAGCAATCATGTTTTCGTTTTTTATGATTAGTCGGGGAAACCCTAAACGCTTGGCCGGTGTGCTGCTGTTTTGTTTCCTTGCAGGTTGAGATGTTTTTCATGCAGCCAGCTGGGGCAGCTCACTTCTGCCAGAGACAAGGAGTCTGGACACAAGATGTGCACCCCCCCCCCCCCCCCCCCCCCCAAAAAAAAATGCTGGTGGGAAAACAGTATAGGAAGCCTAAAACCGGCTTAAAAAGAGAAGAGGACAACAAGATAACATGGACCAGATGTCAGCCAGTGTGGATTTTGTTAGTTTGGGGATCTCCCTCAGTGCCTTTGTATGCAGCCAAATTGAATGTGACAAAAGTGGCTGCAAAGTATATCCGTATAAACTTAATACTACTGGTTACCCAGTTCTATCTAAACTATTTTATGGGGGTTTTCTATCAAGTCACTTTTCAGAAACGTCACAATGATCACATTCAGCTTGAGCATATTGCTGTGTTTTTTTTTTTTCTTTGTATATCTTAAAGTAAAACCTATAATTTTAGGTTTCATGTCACATGAGTCTTTGGATGAATTTTCTCTACTGGATGCGCGCATAAATGCTCGTTTTAACTTGCCATGCCATATTATTGCAGTAAACAAGATAACCCTACCTGTGAGCAGAGCTTCAGTCAGGACCAGCAACACTACAGACATGTACATTGTCCTCGTTCAGTGAATCCATAAACCCTCAACACTGCAGCGCGCTTAAACAAGCGGAGCACGACTGCGCGACCCACCACAGCCTTTGGCCACATTAACTCTTCCCCTCTTTCTCTTCTTTTCGCCGTAATATGAAACACTAGTTGCTCTGTTCCCACTTAGGAACTCCCACTTGTTCTCCCAGTAGTCGCTCTCTCACATTCTCTCTCTTGCTGTCTGTGTCCAGCTAAACGTAGGAAATGTCATTTCCTGAGTTCCTGTGAAGCGTCCCAGGCCAAGGCCTTAAACCCCCATAAGCCCAGTTGTTCTGGTCCACCGGTGGTTTGGTGCAAGGCCGCGTGTCTATCGCAACGTGTATCAATTTTTAGCAGCGTATACCATAGAGTGCTGATTGTGCGTTTCCATCATCCGCAATTACTTGTCTAGTTATGCTGCCAGTCAAATATGTTGACCCTTGTGTTTTTGTTGCATGTGTGTGATAAAGATGCTTTTGTGCATGGTGGGACTTCCCTTGCCTCTGACTGTTGGAAAGAGTGGCACAGGCTTGTCTTTTGCTATGGTTGACAGACACTCCCTGTGGAATGAGGCCTGCTGTCTTATTGGGCGACCTGAATTGCTGAAGATGGCGCTTCTGCTGGTGCTTCAACTGCAACCAAAGTCAAATAGAATTTCACAACAACATGTTGTGGGCGGCACTGTGTTGGAGAGGAGTGGGTGATGCAATGTTTTCATTTTGAAACGATGGCCCTTTTTTAAAACTGTTTTCATATATAGGATGCACCACATTATAAGGCACAAAGAACAGAAGCTATAGTAGTTGCTGGTGTCACGTTATGCATCCACTAGATGGAGCTACCCTACCCTTAAGGGAATGGCAACAAATCAATATAAGTCAGTCAAATTTTTCAATCAATGAAGATGATTATTGGAAAGTACCATCTGAAGAATGGAGAAAAATATCTCTTGATTACATAAAAAGACTGTTTAGATGCCAAGATGAATCAAGAGTTTCAAAGAATATAATTATGATTCATTTAAATGTTAAACTTAATTTTTTTTAATCAAATTGCAACCAGAAACCTTATCATATCTTGTTTTGTTACTTTAAAAACAGTTTCTGGATTTATTTTATAAAACTGCACTTTCTTTTACAAAAACTTTTTTGCCTTGTCCCCATGTATATCGCATCAAAATTGGAGCATATATAGCATTTCAAAATTTCAAACAGGGTGGTATACATATCTTAATTGTTAAACAATACATTAATAACTGAAGTGCACAGGTAAAAATGGAAGAATTTACATGACAGTTACGTTTTTTGTAAAAAAAATTTGTCCCACAAAAATGAAAACTCGTGGTTTATGCACTGGATTATAAGATGCGCTGTCAGCTTCTGAGAAAAATTTTTGGTGCGCCTTAGAGTGCGGAAAATATGGTAAATTAAACCAATGTATTTATCGATTCAGTTTTCTTGGTGTCCCTTTTGTCTGGACAAAGCAAATTTATGTATGGCATCCAATTCGCGTCAATCCCTGCATTTTCATTTTTAGTTTGGCATGTTACCATAACCAGGGATTATCTTCTTTTTACACTTGTTTAACAAGTAAGGATGTTTAAAATGTGTCCAATATAGGGTTATCGATTATATGGAGTTTGTTTTAGCAGAAATAGCTTACTCTCACAATTTCTCAGAGAATTGCAACTACTTTAAAATTTTGAATGCTATTTTTGAAGACATGCCGTGCAACACATTTCAAAACAATGAATGTGAGGCCCACTTGGAGTAACTAGCAGTGTTCATTTGTATCTGTTTTGCCAGTCTAGGGAAATCAAAGAAAATGCATTTTTATTCTGTCATTTCTGTCATTAGATCCCACTGGCATCGTGGGCAAGGATTCACACATTTGGTTCTGTTCCATGCAGAAATAAAATGACAACACATGTACGCTGAAAAATATTTATTTCGTTTATTAACTCTCCTAGGACCTATCAACACACGCTAAACGGCCCTTCATAATTGTTGCACGCAATCAGCAGAAAAGATGTTTAATTTCAGTCATTTAGATCCAGGGAACATTTCAAGTTTCAAAATGTGTAACAGTAATATCTTCTGACTGCATTTAGTGTGTTTTCAGTGCACAAAATGACATCTGCAGCAGACAGATGATTTCTAGGGAGTTGTCATTTGGCTGAGCTATTCTTCTGTTGACTCAGGTGTATTTTCAATACATGGCACACGGCTTTGTTTCACAGCAAAACACAACCTCCAACATTAAATACTGACTTCTGTATGACACTTTACAACAGCTTCATTAAATAGAGCTTCATATCAGCGGAACATTTGCTGGCATTATAACATCACAAGACATGCATCACAAAACCTAAGGTTGTGCTGACAGTGTTTGCATAAGAGAGATACTTTAGCATCTCACATTCATCAAAGGCAATGGAATGGTGGACTCTGTGGCACACTCTTTAGCCCCATAAATTTAAACATGAGCAATGTAACAGAATTTCACAGGGACAAACTAAAAATATTCTCAAGACCTTTTCATTCACATGAAAAACATCACTGTATACATCAATTCCATACTGTACTGTGCTGCACTGTATACCCTGATGTTCACTTCAATATCAAAGCGACTATTTTTTATTTTTTTTCATGCCCCTCACCTCACCAGTCGGTCATCTCCATAAAATCATCCAGTTCACTCATAGATATTATATCACATGGACGACACCTTGAGTGGTCAGAGTTATCATTTACACGAAGCCTTTCTGCATATTGGTTGTTCGTATCATACCCTGGGACGGATCCATGCAAGTTATAGATATTGTTTTGTGCTTTGTTTGTGTCATTAACTGTATCCATGTATGGTGTTTGGTCAGGGCTATAACATTGACCTTCAGGTTTCTGGCCACTTTCGTTGGTTTGATTTGTGTTACAGTTTTTCAAATACGGCTCCTCCTGAACGGGAACGCCTGAGGATGGTCTTTGTGAAGGCATTGATGAGGTACCTGGGGCTTTGTAAACTCGTGGATAATCTTGGTACCCTTTATAAGGAGTGAAAGACTTCTCAGGTAGAGAACTAAGAGAGAGAAGTTCATGTTGCTGCTTGAGCTGCAGTTGAGGTTGTAAATTCAGCTGAGAAAATATTGGCTGGGTCAGCACAGGCTGAAGATGAGGTTGAAAGATGCTCTGGCCAGACTCACGGACATTGAGCTGAACATATTTTCCCGTCTGCGGATCAAAGAAAGTCTTCATTTTCACCTCGATAGGCGCATCTACAAGAAAATATTGGCCAGAACCAAGATCTTGCAGCACCTTGCGCTGGGTCAGTGGATAGGACTGGGGGTAGCTTGATTCTACATGGTACTGTGTCACTGGAGCTGGGTGGGTAGCATAATGGACAGTGGGAGAAGAAGGAACATGTTGAACCGTCTTTGGAGTAGCCGGGTGTGTAATCTGGGCGGAAGCATGAGGTGAGGACACTGGGAGTGAGATGGCTGCAGTTACATGAGGGGTGACAACTGGATGGGAGACAAGGGCATGCATGACAGAGAAGGCGACTTGGTTGCCAGAAGCAGGGACATGAAAAGCGGCTGGTGGGTGGCTTACAGGCGCAAGAACATGAGGAAATGCAGCTGAATGATTCACAGGAGGGATAGTATGAGGAGCGGTGACTGGCTTGGAGGAAGGGGCAGGGATGTCAGGGGAGACATCAGGGTGCAATAAGGATGCAGTGGAATGAGGAGAGGCAAAATCATGTTTTGTGGGTGCAGTGACTTTGGGGGAGGCAGCATGTAGGGACGCAGGGGTGGTAGCACGAGGTAAGGTAGCTAAATGCAGTCCAGGTGTGGGTGAATGAGGGGAGGACATTGGATGTGATGCAGGTGCGGTGACAGGTGGGGAAATGATGGTGGTGGCATGAACAGTGGTGATGGGGTGGAATACAGGTGCAGGGGAAGAAGCAACTGTGTGCGACAAGGGTGGGGTGTATCGAGAGTTTGATACAGGTGCAGTGACATGAGGGGAGGAGACAGGGAGGGAGACAGGAGGTGTGGCATGAGATGAATTATGGAAAGCGAGGCGTGAGTGCCGTTTCTCTGAGTGTGTTGAGGGTGAGCTATGCCCAAATGTCGGTGCATGGGTGAGGGAGACGGGAGGGGCAAAATGCGGAGAAGCCAAAGCATGGCGGTTTGAGGACCGTACCTCGGTGGAGGTAGGAGCAGGCCTACCGGAGACTTCCTGTTGAGATTTATCTGCAGGACTGCTAGCTGTGCACTGCATCACCTCTTTCCTTATTCTGCGCGTCATGAGTCTTTGTGCCCTGCGTAAAGCTTTGTCACTCTTTGGAGGAACAGTTGGAGGTTTTCCCAAACGGGACATATCGCTGCTAAAGCTGCAGGCTGATACCGGCCTCTCGTAATCATACAGCCCTCTCAAATCTGCTACATCAGCAGCACTGGTGGCAAAACTCTGTACATCCTCAGACATGTTACTGATGACCGACCGAGAGTCGTCATCATCCAGAACAATGCTTCTCCTTGAAAAGGGCCTGTGATGTGGGAGAGGAGGTGGGAATTCTTGTGAGGAAGACGCAGACTGAGAAACTGAGGATTCGTTAATCGGAGTAAGTCGATTCGATCCTGTGAGTGCATCAGGATTGATGGGTGTTCCTGTGTTACGCCTCATTACCTCCGGTTCCTCCTCTCTTCTCTCTGCTCTGCCTTCGATCTGCAAACCCACTGTTGATTCTTCTGTAAAGTTCTTATGAAAGCGTGGTTTAACTGATTTGGTGAAAGAAGAACCTTTGGTGTTATCTTTCACTCTGAACATCAAGGGTTTGCCTCCAAGTGCGGGAGAGGAAGTATTGGAGCGTGGAAGAGAAGGAGCAGGAGATGGTGGAGCATGTGGCCTGTGTAACTTGTGCGATCCAGAGGTTTCCACTGGCACAGATGAGTGTTTTTTGTGTTGGAGTGGTTGCAAGGAACGTAGTTGGCTTTTTTGGGGTTTCTTGTCCCTAGTGCTGATGGTGTAGTACTGAAGAGCATCCATCAACAGAGCTGCACGTTTCTGCTCCTCACTGGTTGATGCTTTCTCCCTTTGAGCTGTTAAATGTTCTTCCCTCTTAGCAGAGACATCATCATCTCTTACCAGCTCTTCAGGTCCACTTATCCTCTCACCTTTGGCCAGCTGATCTCCTCCAAGTTTTGGACTATTGTTCGGCTTTTCTGGATCATGAGTTGTCTCTTTGTGTTCTTGTGTCATCTGTTCAGCTCTTTGCTGATTTGCTCTCCTCTGCTCATCTCTCTGGCATTCTTGAATCTTTTTTATCCTTATCTCTCCTGCTAGTCTCCTTTCCTCAATCCTCTTGGCTAGTCGTTGCTCCTCCATGAGCATCGCTCGTATCTGTTCTTCCTCTTGAGCAGTTCTCTCCCCCTGTCCCTGTTCGAGTCTGTTCCTCTCCCCGGCCGATACGCTTCTCCCCTTTTCCTCTTGAGCTTTTTGTATGTTTCCTCCTCTTTCAACACGTCTTTCTTCATCATTTGCTTGATTCGTTCTCTTGCCCTCGCTTTGTTTTCCCTTTCTTTCCTCCTCCATCCGTAATGCTGTTTCTTTGAGTTTTTCCCACCGTGCTGCTTCTCTTTGTGCACGTTTTCTCTCTTCTGATATTAAAGCACGCCTCTCCTCTATCTTAGCTTTCATGTCTTCTGCAAATATGTCTTCCCTTCTCTTGGAAGCTCCTTCATGCCGTTGTTTCACACTCCCCTCTTGTCTGGCTTTTTTCTCTTCTTGAAAAGCCTCTAGGTTTTTTCTTGTTTGTTCTGGTTTTATTTCTCCTGGTGCGCTTTTAATTGTTAAAGCGCCATCTTGAATAAGTGGCTCCGGGGTCGGTTTTGTGGAAGAGGATTTATCAGTGAGCCTCAAACTATTGATTGAAGACAATCCTGACATCTTTTCATTTGGATGTGGAGTGTCAAGTATTTTTTGTTGCTGTGCCAGAGGAATTTCTCTTGGTTTGTTAATTGAGGAAGATTGTGTTGCTGTTTGCTTTTGTTTTATACTTTGTTGACTATGTATTTGTCCATCAACATTAAGGACTTCTTTTCTGTTTACCTGATTTTTAACTTGAGATTGAGTTGTTTTTCTCTGTGTGGGCTGCAGTAGCTCTTTTTCCCAAATTCCCTCATTATCTCTGACATCAGAAATGGTTTTCTCTCGTTTTTCCTTCTCTCCCAATTTGAACATCCCTGTCCGCTGATGCTCTTTCTCAGTAATGGGAAACACAACCGGTTTGGGCTCTTTGCTAACTTTGGTGTCGACCTCTGTCTTTTTTGGCACAGTTTTGTCCTTCACAGAGGGATCTTGTAGGTCAGCGGCAAACACTGGGCGTCTGCTATGACGAGACTGTATTAGTGGAAAGAATCCTTCTTTTTTGTGAGGAGGGAATTCCTGAATTGTGCTTGCTCTGTCTTCTGCAACAATGACTTTTAATCGGGCATAGTCTGCAAGGGCTGATATCTCTGGGATTGTAGACACTCTGTCCTTTTGTTTTGATTTCACTTCTGGCTCCTCCCTTGTCATCTGTGAATTTCTTGAGTTATGTTTTTCCCTTAATGATAAACTTGATCTAAAATCTGACTGCGGTTTTCTTACATCCACCATTTGGGCAACCGCCATCCTTTCATTGTTTTGTAATTCTGAGGGACAGTCACCTCGTTTCAGAGCTTTCTTATCTGTTGCAGTCCTTGTGGGGTTCTGCATGCGCTCATTTTGAACACTTAATGTTGAAGATGCTGAGTTTTTCTGATCCAATGTTTGCTCGGAATGTTCCTCTTTCTTTGAAACATCCGAGACATCTGCGTGTGCTGCAGGTATCCCTTGAACTTGGAAATAGTCTGCCTCACTGGCTTGTATATTTGATATTGAAGTCTGTGCTATGTCTGCCCACCTGTCTTCCCTCATTGTATTTGTGCTATTGTGTTGATCTATGGTTCTCAATGAGTCCGCCAATTTTTTTACACTTGCTAAAACATCTTGTACGCTCAGTTTGTCTTCTATTTTTTCTTTCTCTTGCTCCTCACAGTATTTTGAAATAGTTGTATGTTTTTTGATTGACGTGCTCAAGTTTTCACTCGTACTAAATGATACTTGATGTTGATTTTGCTCAATTGTAGCCGCATCAGAGCTTGTTGTGCTCGGATGTTTCTCCATGTTGTCAATCTCTATTCCTGCAGGCACAACTCTGACAACAATTTTGTCTATATGAACATCTTCCTGGTGATTCACTATTCCCACTTTTGACTCTTTGTGTATTGTAGATGCATTTGTGCAATCTGTCTTAATTAATTGCAGGGTGGTACTGTCATTTTTATTTTCCTCCTCTAGGGGCACACTTTTGCACTCTGTGTCACTGGTTTTGGATGGATTTATGGCAGGTGCCACATCCTCTTCCAGGGATGGTATGACAGATTGAGTTTCAGCAACAGGCTCGTTGGAATTCTGGATGTCGTTTTGTCCTGAGTTTATTAGTTTGGAAGTAACATGCATTATTTGTGGGTTAATTTCTTTTGTTTGAATTTCGTCTTCATCTTTGCGGCAGTTTTTTGTCGGTTCGAAGGTTTCCGGTGTGTTTCCTGTCATTTCTGATGTTGTTACGTCCTGTTTATAGAGAAGGAGTTGTGTTTCGGCTGGTGCATTATTTATAGAACTTAACGTTAGTGTGGGGGTCACATCTTTTCTAGGCATGGATCCTTTGACTTGTATTTCGCTTTGGTGTCCTGCATTGATAGTATTAGAGTACTGCTCCAAGGAAGACACCCTTTTCTCAATCGTATTCTCAGTGACGCTTTTCTCTGTGCTTTCTTCATTATGAATATTCATACCGACTTTAGTTGGCGTTTCCTTTTCTGTAGGATGATTTTCCTTTGTGTGTGTTGTGTTAATCTGTATCAAACATTCACTCTTCTTGTTGATTTCTGTACTTGCTTTGAGAAAAGATGTGCCAGGCTCTACACTACTTTCTTTGCTCTCTTCGCCATTCAACATTTTTTGATCACTGTTCGCTATTTCAGTCACAATTATTCCTGTAAGCTGCGAACTGTCCTCAACTACAGAGTTCTCTGCCTGCCTAAAGACAAAGTCTTTGTCAGATGCCCTTTTTCGCCTTTCAGCTTCCAATGTCTTAATTTTGTCAATGGGTGGATCAGGTTTTGGCGATAGTGATTCCAATTCCAGCTTTTCAGGGTTTTTCTCAGGTTTAATGACTGTCTTTTCTTTGCTGTACTCTGACTGCTGATACTTATCTTGTATTGGTAACCAGATTTCATGATCATCTACCTGATGCACCATGCTCAAAGAATTATCTGGTGTCATCTTCATAACCGCAGGTTCATCTTCTGGTGTAATCACGTTGTTCTTCATAGGGTCTGTTGGAAGTTGTGCCTGAAGTTGACTGACAGTATGATTGCTTATTTCTTCAGAGCTGGGATGTGCTTTGTGCTCCATTTCTGATAAAAGGATCGGCTGTTTAGTGGTAGTATTACTGGATGTTGTGATCCCATGGCCTCTGACCCCTTCCTTAGGTTTCTGCTTTAGCTGAAGATTCTGATGAGCTGGTAATGGTTTGGTGGTGGTTTTAGAAGTGAAGATGTCTCGTAAAGCTAAACCTTCCATCAGGGCGGAAATCTCTTTCTCAGCATGAGCTTTTACTTTGGAAGTAAGGAGCTCCTGTTTCGTCTGAGCTTTCTCTTTATGATGCACGGCTTTCAGACGATCAGCTCTATGTTTTCTTTCAGAATTTCGAACAGACTCTGAATGTGTCTGTTGTGAAATGGCAGAATGAGACTCAGGATAAGATGTTTCCAATTTTTTAACTAAATCTTCCTTTCCAGTATCAGAAGCTGTGTCACCAGTTGTTTTTTTATCTAGACATGCTGGTAAATAGTCTGCCTGAGATAATTTGAATTCTTTGGATGACTCGCTATAGATGTAAAGACTCTCGTTTCCTTTAATAGACTTGGCATCCTCCTTATTATCGGTTTCACCACTGACAGTGATGTTGTCCCACTTTGATTTGTTGGTATTAACTTCTATGATACCAAGAGGCACCGCTGATGAAGCTGCATTGTCATTATTTGAAGAAATGTTTGCTTTTGATGTCATCTTGTTTGAAAGTGACTTAGTAAAGCCATATTTTTCTGTCAAACTTTGATAGTAGTCAACCCCATTAGCTTCTCGATTTGTTCTATCTGCTATTTTAGCAGCTGAACCATCCTCATGTTGCTGTGGTTGTGCTGTCTGTTGTGTGTCAGTCACCTCTGCTGAAGCGTCTTTGTTTGCAACCTCTTCCTCCTTTGTTATAATTGTCCATCCGACTACCTCATTTTGGTCTGCCTTCATTTTCTCATTTATTTTTGCTAGCTCTACTTTAGCTTTGGCTAACTCCTTTTTTACACGGTCAACTTTATTGGGCTCACTCTTGACGTGATGCTGCATTGTTAGAAATGCTGTGGGCTTTGTTCTTTGCTTTATATGTTGGTGTTTTACTAATACTACTTTAGCAAGCTCCATATTGGTTAGCTCCATCTTAGCTAGTTCTGCTTTTCTGGCAACAGAATTGACCTCTTTGGCATTATGTATCCGTTGTTTAAAATGAGCATTGGCTTGTGATTCTTTGTCAGCATTCTTTTCATTTTCCTTGTCCTTTCCATTGTGCTCTTCCATTTTTTTGCGAGTGTTCTCTGTTTCAGCTTGTAGTTTAGCTCGTTCCACGTTGACTTGCTTGGCTACCGTTTCATCTCTTATAACATTTTTCACACTGACTTCCGACATAATTTTCTGTTTGCCTTCTTGTTCAATTCTACTCGGTTTTCCCTCCACCTCATCCGGTATGATGTTTTCTTTTTGTGATTCTTGAGTATGAACTAACTCCAGTGGTTTCTGTTTACCCTTAAGTTCCTCCAAGTCAGCTTGCTCTGCTTGGACTCGTTCGCGCTGCACAACTCTCATCTGCTCAACTTGTACGTCATTAGTTTCTTCTTTACCATCTCTAACTTGATTTGGAGCACTTGATGTTTTCTCGCTGGTTCTGTCCTTATGTTTTTCTTTCATTTGCCCATTTCTTACATCTCGTGGTACATCGTGATTGGATTTGACCTTGCTTGTGGTTTCAACAGACTTTTTTGGCCGTGCTGGTTCAACTGAATGGGTCTCCCACAAAGCAGGATCAGGTTTGGGATGCTCTTCATGAGCCCACTGCTGAAGTTTAGTCTGCTCTGTTTTTCGCTGCTCTTGTTGTATTTGTTTTGATATATTGTGTAAAGACTTGACCTCAACCAAATGTCCATTCTTCACTTGGTGGACCCTTTCTGGCCTCTCATCGACTGATAATGAACTGTTTTGGCTCTTTAATGTGTTTTGTCGCATGACCGCTCTTGGCTGGTCTTCCGTTACCATTTGTGAGCATACTTTTTTCTGACTTGTTTTTTGCTTTTGCATAGTTTTTTCAGTTTCTTTATTTCTAGTTCCATGTTTAGTCTGTAGTAAATAATTATCTGGCCTGTCTTTTTCACAAAATTCTGGGGGGTTTATTGACAACTCACACTGGGGTGTGCTCTTAACTCCTTTATTTGTGTCCTGCTGACTCTCTCTTCTGTTGTCATCTCTTTGTGATATGATCTTTTCGATGGCAGCTTCCTTTATTGTTATAGCTTGTAGGTTGGCCTGAGTATGTTGGTGTTTTGCTTCAAAAGATGAGGTGTCTTCTCTCCATGGAGCTACAACTCCTGTTACCGCTATTTGTTTCGCCATTGATGAATTTAAAGATCTCCAGCTTTCCTTTGAAACGTTGCTAGAATTGTGTTTATTCTGATTAAGATGAACCACCTCATTGTCATGCCTTACATCCGGTTCTGGCAATTGGACACCTTCCCTTGGTGAATAATCAGTTATTTGACAGTTTTCACCCATTTGTCTGTTCATATCAGTGTTGTTAAGATGTGATTTACGCGTGTATACCTCCTCTCCCACTTGAATGGCAGACACATCCTGCTTAAGGGAAGTAGTCAGACAATTGCTTGTGTAATTTTCAGCTATGTACCCAGACTGATGGACCGTCTCATCTGGTCTTTGACCTGTCTTGTAATTTGAAACTTGCCCTGTAATGGGCTGAAGATTTTTTCCTGGAGAAAAACGTCTGGGGTTGTGGTAGGGATTAGCATATTGATGTGAGACTCCATCAGTCCAGCTGGATTCCTGAATGTCTGCTTGGAGACACTCAGGTATATCAATCACAATGTCTTGAGACTCCTTGAAGGGAGGCTCTCTGCTATTTTCTGTTGTTTCACAAACTTTGATTTTAGTAGGACTGTAAGTACTTTTCACTCTCTTTCTGTTGTCTTTGAGATTGAAGAGGAGACTGCTGGCTCGAGATTTATAACTTGACATCCTTACATCAGGTGTGCTTCCTCTGCTTTCGGCACGCACTGGAGGATGTTCCACTATTTGGGGAGAACCTTCCTCCTGTGTACTTTCTGGTGGCTCTGCTTGGGACATAGGAACCAGTGGCGAGAGCAGCTGACCAGCATCGAAGAGATTTCTGCTGCTATGGCTTGCAGCATTTCGCTCTGTTGTAAATAGAGAGTCATGGAGAGCTCCATGTCTATTAACTCCCATCCTTGGATTGATGTTTTGCTCTGTCATTATTTTAGTCTGTTGGTGGAGGGCCTCACCAGAAATGATGCTTTCTCGAACATGATGAGGCATCTCTAATGTGGGTGATGCCGTTGATGGCCGCTTGGGTGGAAGTCTGTCTCTTCCAATACTCAGTGTTCTCATGCTGTGTGGATAATGCACCGCCTGCTCAGACTCGCAGCGTTTCTCCAGAGCAGACGCTTTCTGCAACCTTGTGGATGTCGAAATGGATTGTAATGTCTGGCCGGTAACAACAGGGGCCATCATAGTCCTGTGGTGCCTTCGACTCCTCTCTTGAAACATAGAGGAGCCATTCGTTTGGGGTTTCAGTGAAAGCTCTTTGTACATGGAGGCTTGGTCCAACTTAGGGAACTCTGAATAATGCATATACCTTGAGGCTTCTCCATGTTGGAAACTGTTATGGTCTCGCCATACTCTGAAAGGACTGAATTCACTGTGTATAAAGAAGTTGGAGTTACAGTCCACATGTGTCATCGTATTATGATTATTGTGGGACAGTCCCATAGAAGAGGAGGCAGCATTCATGTGAGGCAGTGCTGCTGCTTCAGTGAAGTAAAAGTTGTTGTCCTGGGATGGGAACTGGCCAACCATGGCAAAATGACCATTGGTAAAATTTTGCTGATATGGTGAAGACATATTCATCAAATCTGGTCTATTCCAGTGTGGCTCATCATTCCACTCTCTGAGTGGATCCTCCATAACATGCTCAGAATTAAATGCTCTGATAAGTGAAGAAACTCTGGATCGGCTCCTTCGATGCTGCAAACTCAAATCTGTGACTCCGTTGCTGAAGTAGCCCAGTGGGTGTGCCTCGAGAGTGCTGTCCTCCTGAGTTGTTTCCATTAAGGAGTGTTGGAATGTGGCAGAAACCCTCCCTTGTGTCTTGTCTCCACAAACATCAAACTGTGGATTTCTGTTCATCTCTGCCCCATACATTCCATCATGTATCCAATCATGTTCATACTGCTGAACCATCAGGCTGAAATTCCCTTGAGCTGCTCTTTTAAGCTCTCCCCTGTCACCTTCCTCAGTTTCCTGCCCACTCTGACGGAAGGCTTGCTGTCTGTCCCTCTGGATGCAAGGTGAGGATGGACCCAGGTCTGAGTCATTATAAATGGCCTCTTCTCCAATGCAGAGACTCCTGAAGGCTTTGTCCGTGAGACTACGGACCTCACGGTCGGTCTCGTCCAGAAACGAACCACCGCTTGAGGTGTCACTGAAACCCCCGTCGCTCTGCTTCCGATGTCCTCCATTCTTTCTGCTCGAGCGACGTTTCTCCAATGATGTCATGATGCGGGCTCTCCAAAAGTGAGCTGAGTCATTCACTCAAACGGTCACCTCAGCAAATCATACAATGTAATTCATTGTAGATCTTAAGAGCCTTGATTTCAGGGTCCCCACTATTAAGGCGCCGTGCATCTCTGTTGCCCTTCATCCGAACAAATCCTGGAAATCCCCTACAAAACACAGAGGGAGGTGTTACCGTTTCATCATCTGACCATGATTTAGTTACAGTCGAACCTCTATATAGTGAACCTCTACAAAGTGAATCTCTCTTCATAGTGAACGAATCTTTACGGTCCCTTGCAAAACAGCTATATTTGACGTGTATGTAAAACCTCCTCATAGGGAAACTCCACATAGTGAATAATCTCTTCATAGTGATGCTATTAGTCAGTCCCTTGACAGCATCTACCTCTATATTGTGAATATCTGAACTTATCGAAAATTGTGAAGTTGTAAAATTGGGCGCACTGTCGGGATTTCCTCCCTGCCTAGCCGCTCTCGCGCGCCGCGACTTTCTCTTGCATTTTCACTTCGTCCGCCGTCCACTGCGCACGCGTTTCTCCGCTGGTCATCCCTCCGAAAATTCTAAGATGTCGGAATCTGCCGTGAAAAGTATGGATGCTAGATCTATAAGTCGGAAGCGAAAGCCTTTGTCGTTGGAGGAGAAGTGCGACATAATTCGGAAGTGTGCGAGTGGAGTGAAGCAGAATGCCATTGCAAAGGAGTACGATGCTTCGCCTGCTGCGATATGTGGCATTCTGAAGAAGAGAGAAGAGATAATGCGACTTGTGGAAGGCGGAAAGCTTAGTGGAAGCACAAAGCGCATGAAGCCTATAAAATTCAAGAGTGTCGACAAGGCAGTGCTGTTGTAGTTTCAGGAGATGCGAGCTAAAAACGTCGCCATCAGCGGACCTACGCTTCTGGCCAAGGCTGTGAATATATAATATATATATATATATATATATATATATATATATATATATATATTATATATAAAATATATAAAATTATTTACATATTTATTAAAAAATTATTCACATATTTCATCAATGAATTCTGAACATTTTAGGAAAACCTCTATAAAGTGAATCTCTCTTCATAGTGAACTTCTCTCCTCGGACCCTTGAAGTTCACTATGTAGAGGTTCGACTGTAGTGAATTCTGACTTGCTCTCATGCAGCCTTGTTTTTGGACACTCAACCTTATTTCTGTATTTTTTTCTTTGAGAGGTATCCAATTTCAACAGCATTAATTGATTAGCAAATTGAAACTGAACAAATTTTTGTCAAAAGTCGAAAAAAAAGGCCTTGTCCATTTATTAAAGGCATGTTTCCAATAATAGACACAATTACAGCAAAACTAATACTGACACTTAAAATGAACTTCAAAACAAGACAATATTGAGACACACTCATGGGCAGGCAGGACAAAAGAGACATACACCAGACCAACCTGGTCCAAGTCATTAATCGCTAACTAAAATTACCATCAACCAAACACAGGCCAAAAATCAGGAAATCCACAGTTCATGCAGGAAATGTGCTTGTGTTGTGTTGCTATCTGGTATAAAGCTATGCCTCCCTTACAAATCCTGAACTGTACAGTATGTGATTGAAATACTGTCTTTAAAATCCCTCCACAAAAGACATGCTCATGTAAGTTATGCCGTCTGCCCTTAAATGGCCCTGATCATGCACACATACGGGCTTTTTGTAAGGTATATTTCAATTGAATACATACTATTTTGAAAATAAATGCATCGATATTTTTAACTTTTTTTTTCAGTATTGTCAATTCTTGTTCTAGGGTTGAACATTGAGCTAAATGGGATAGGATAGTTAAATTGCTACAATTTGAATACAACTATTTTAAGTAACTATGTTAATACTTAACGATATTAATCATACCACATGTATGCAAAGCACCCAGCCACGACTGCAGGGGTGCAACAGATTCAAGATATCCATGATCCGCATCAGTCAACCTCTCAAAATGTCGTCATTTTTGTGAAGTCTGCATGTTCAATTAATATTGCGCATTCGCTGTTGGGGTAGTCATATCAAGCAGCAGAAGAGATAAAACCATTTCGGTCATATAAGTCGCATGCAAAGGAGAATTTTAGCAACTAAAGGTGAAATGAGTAGTTGAGTAATGCAGGTAAATAAATTGTTTGTTTGTTTGTTTGTTTGGAGAGGGGGTCCAGATAATGATTCAATCAGTGGTTGAAATCCGTGATCTGAACCATGACTTTCGTGAGCCGTTGTACCACTACATCTTACGATAGCAACAACAATGCTGACATAGCAAGCCATAACAAAGCACTTTGCCAAACTAAACTCAAGAGCACTCCACATTTGAGAGAGTCTGCAATGGACAATATTTTTCTATTATTTGTCAAGTTGAAAAAACAGCAAATTTCCTCCTGATGGCTGAAACTAAAAGTTATAGGTAAGCTTAAGGTAAATGGTTACAACTGTATCCTAGAAATTATGTGAAAGAAAATAAATGACAGAAGCTACTTTTTTTTTTTTTTATTATAAATCAATCTTTTGATCTGCCAGCGACCATTGTGAGGATGAGCACCTATAGAAAATGGATGGATGGATAAACTGCATGATTTCAGAGTATGTGTAGAAAACTCATACACGCAAGAGAACTACGTGCAAATTACACAAAGGAAAACCGGAACCAAATTCAAATGCAACCATGTTGTCCAAACCGAAATCCATTTGTGAGTTATTATTGCCTAAACAACATAAGGTGCCTCATCTGACACTTGTTTGTCAACAGCAAAACAGTCATAATGAAGCTTACAATAACTTATATACCTGTTCTCTTAGTAACAAAAGAAATTTGACAAATGACTTGCCGTATTGCCTTTTCCTTGGTATTTTTTTACAAATCTGTATGACTTTTCTGTTTAAAATACTACATAAATGGTAAGATGAAGCAAACGCATCACATGCATCCTGTTGCATTTTATTTGAGCTGCCAAACTGGGGAGAATCACCAGGTTCAGTAATATCTTCTTACCTGGAAGCCATCCAGAAGTATTTAAAGCACATCTAAGCTCCGCAGCTCTGCTGCCATGGTGCACCTACATCACATAGAAGACTTTACATCATTTTACTGCAAAAGAATGATGGGCACACAATATTGTTCATTCACAACAAGGAAGCACAGTTAAATGTAGCTCTTGTTTACAGTGGCTGTCCAAAATAAAGATATTTTTTAGAACTCAAATGCAGTTGTCGGTTAGATCCTTATTTATTATTGCATGGGACTGGTTTATTTTTGTGCTGTAGAGGCCTCTGACTTGAAACTCTAAGAGCAAATGAAAGGTCCAATCAGAGACAGAACTGCAAATGATATTTTGTTTCTTGATAACATTTTTATTTGGTGTTTGTAATTATGCCCTATTGCATTCAATTTGTTCACAGTACTTGCAATCAAATAGCAAAATTTAAATCATATGAGGGCTATTTTCAGAGCTCTTGGTGGTCCTTCTAGCCTTTCGTTATTGAAGTACCGTGAAAGAAAAATGTCAAGCGAGGTCTTACCCTCCAGGTTAATATTCCATCTTACGGGCCTTCCAATGATTCAACCACCCCTTCCTCAAAAAGGCCTTGGAGGGGAACCTGCCCTATCCCCTCACCGGCCCCCGAAGCTTCACCTCCTAAGCCACGTCCTCTATGGAGTCCTCTTGGAGACCCAAGCGAGGAAGCGGGTCCCGGGCCGGGGCGCAAACACAAATAGAGGAGCTGTCCTGGAGAGAGTTTCCATCATAGGGGAACAAAACGGGGGGCTCGGAGCTGGCGCGCAAGTCTACGGGATCCTGCGGTGTCAAATATCACATGGATGAAACAAACAGCCTGGCAACTATTTTTAAATGAGGACGGCTCACTCAGGAATGAGCTTTGGCCAAACTGGGAAATGCTCACTGTGGAAACTTTTATGAAGAGATAGAATTGTTTTTTAAATATATACAATTAAATCAGGTTTCCTCTTGTTATTTTTCTAGTTTTGAGTCATAAATGGCTTCACACTGACTGAACTACATGGGCTGTCAACAAGTGTCAACTTCATCATGGACTAATCTACCCGACTACAGCTTCTTTTACCCCCCTCGAGCCCAAACGTCCGCGAGGGAGGACGGTGGGCGGGCCTGTGCCCTCCCACAGCCTGCTGCTATAATAGGAGATTGCAGCAGCAGACTGTTTCCTGGGATCCTTGGCGGGTGCGCGGCCCGCGTGGCAGTGTGATGGACACACACACATGGGCTGCCCAGACCACACGCTCTCTCTAAACATTTATTACTTGAACTGTACATACTGTATTACTTGAACACGATTGAATGACATTTTCAATTCCAGAACTACAGAAATGCACGCAATGCACAAAAGGAGATGACTATTTGATTTGTGAGTGATATTTTAGGATGACTCTTAATTGCACAATTACATTTGTAGCCAGGTGAACTAAATTTAAAAAAAAAAAAAGATGGATCATCCAACTGTTGAGTGTTTTGAGGGTCAGAAAAATTCATAGTAGCTGTAATCTGCTTCTATTAGACTTGGTAAACAAACAGTCCTCTTTCGAAAAATTGTCAATCTTCTGACATTTTTAACTTTCGACTAAATAAACCGTATCTCGCTGCTGGGAGACTTTAAAAAGGAAGTGATCGCTGTTCTTAGTATGTCAGGATGTCACCTGCAGGTCACGGCAGAAAGATAAGAAAAGACACATGCATCTAATCCAACCTTTTTTTTTATTATTCACATGTGTGGTTTTCATAGTATTCATTTTTAAAGTTAAATCTCATAATATATTAAAGTACTATTTGTTATTGTTGGTGTTATCATTATACGTTGTTACAATGCACAATATTAGAAATATCATATTGAATCGATCTTGTTTTATTATAATAACAATATAAAAACACACACAAAGAAATGATATTTCTGACTTGCAGTGTGGGATCTGGAGGAGGAAGAGTCCTGCACACTAGTTCCCTCTAGTGGAAAAATATACGAGACCCTCACTGTTTTTTTGGTACAAGCGTAACCGCACATTTGATTTGATTCTGTTGTAAATGTCCTCAGTTTGTTCTCAAATGTAAACAGGGAGGCCTTCGGTTTGCTGAATAAGAAGGAAAGAAGACTCAAAAGAGCCAAGGTGGCACACGGCCCACCTGCACTTAAGCAACTGCTGCATTCAAATCTGCTTGGTTTGGAATATCAGCATTCAGATTTGAGCTTGATTGATTCTGATTTATTGTGTTATTGATCAGGTCTGGTGCAGGGATTAAAAGCAGCCTTGGTAATATTACTAATATGGAGCGGGCTGTTTCTGGCCCCTGAGATGGGAGCGCTTTATTAACTACAGTGTGAATTCAGGTGGCGTGTGTGTGTGTGCGTGCTTTCGTGCGCGCGTATAGTTTCAGAACAGATTTGACCACATGTCTGCAAAAAATATTTCATTACTGCAACAAAAGAAGGCCATTAACTGCAATGTAAGAGCTTCTATCAGCCACATTCCCGGCGTGTTTGTCTGCTTTTCTGGCTCCTCTCCAGCTAATTTGATATAACAATGCAACACACAACGACTTGTACAATCATCAATGATGCCACATGCTGCCGCTGAATGTCAACACCAACTTGACTTGTTTATGAAATATTAAAGCCGAGAATTATGGGCAGAACTTAATGATGATCGGAGTCATTAGAACTCCAGCATGCTTTGTTTTGGCTTCTAATGATTCAATTCCACAAAAACCGTATTAAATTTTGCTTAAATCGTAATGTGTTTTCCCCACATCTTTTGTGAGAACGGGATTGGATTGTGGTGTACACATTGGTGTTTTTTGTTGTTGTTTTTCCTTTTTCTTTTTTTTTTTTTACATTTTTGTCAGTATGTAATAGTGCCGCTCTCCTTGATGCTTCATGAATGTATTGGTGAATAAAATGAGCGTGCGCGTGTACGTATATATAAGTGCGTGTGCGCAAGAGCGTGCGTGTAAGTGTGTGTGTGTGTGTGTGTGTGTGTGTGTGTGTGTGTCTGAGTCAATGGGTCTATGAGTGAATATATTTATTTTTCAATTTTTGCAATTCTATTTGGTCATTAGTATCATTGAATAGTAATGCAAATCAGATCATTTTCAATCCACTCCGATCAATCAATTTGAGTCATAACAATCGTAATAAAAAATATGGTTTTGGCGGAAAATTTATGTTAGTAAAGTTATTTTGTGAAAAATTATCATATAAATTAAATTTTTGTAAAAAAAATTAAAAAAAAAGGCTTCTCGTGCATTTTTTCCAGTCATTAGCATCACCTAGCAATACCAGATTTTCTCAACTCATTCCTGCTTGTTTTACTTTAATTATATTTTAAATAAATAGGAATAGAAATCTGATTTGAGTGGAGAATTCATGTTAGCTTTGTTATTTTGTGAAGGATGATTGTATAAATTGAATATTGAAAAACAATGTTTGAATTAGTGTCCTCATTTTAGGTTTATGTTCTTAAAATTAATAAAAAAGAAAAAGCCATTACAAGCTAATGGCTGTCTTTATTAGTATATGCATATAAAACGTGCACATAAATGGTGCGTTGTCTAGCATGTGACTTTACTCTTAGGACATGATCTCTCTTCTTGTCTCAGCAGGGTGTCACTCCATCAATTATTGAAGCTCTACTTCACGGTAATACATAATTTGTCATCAATTATTAACGATAATGTGTGTGCAGTTGACTTAATTGTGTTATTGACTTATCAAAAGTCATTTCCTGAAAATCCTCCAGGATGGGATGAATTGTCAGCTGATGTTGAATCACTGGAGGGAGGAAGTGATGAAATAATAATAATTAATACGGTATATACCGATTATGATGGGAGGTCATCTTCTTCAAATGGACCACAAATACACTGAGTTGATCACATTTAATGGACTTTATTAAGAGGCAAGAAAAAGATTCCTCAAAGTAAATGAATGATAAACATCAGTGCAATGCTCTCCAGGCTTTGAAGAGGAGCTGCTAAATAATGGATAAGAACAGATGGCTGCAGCCAGAGCAACATGAGCGGACTACATGTTTAATTGTTTTAAAGAACATGTCACAACAGCGGCGGTGCTGTGTTCGCTGTCGGTAATGGTGCTAACAAAAGCGAGAGACCCTAGCTGCTTTTCGTTTACCTCCACTGGCACATGGACACACTTTCACTGATGATGTCTGATTTGAGATTATAAGATTAAAGTGCACTTTCACTTCAAGATCAACGATGATTGATGTGTGGAAACAAAAACAAAAAAATGCTGCAAAACTGCTTTTAAGTTACTCTTTACATGCATCAACATTCACAATAAGGAAGCATAGGCCCACCGAAGTGACATATTCACATTATCTATTGAGTATTATTGGGAGTAACACATTGGGTGGATATAAAAAGTCTACACAACCCTGTTCAAATCTCAGTTTTTGTGACGAAAAAAGGAAACCAGGATGAAATATTCCAAAACTTTCCCTCTCATCAATGTAATATACTGTACCCCATTGGAAAAAAAAAGGTTGAAATAAATGTAATCCGAAAAAAAGTTGAGAATAAAACTGTGTTTGGAATTAACCAACCGAGAATGTGATTGTGTTTACAATCAACCAATCACATGTAAACTTGAATGGAAGGTCAATGACCTTTTTTTTAGATGGGCCAGCCTTTCTCAATAATATTTTCCCAATCCCCCTAGGAAAAAGAAAACTTTTCATGCCCCCCCCCACACTCGACACACTGACAATAAATAAGAATATTATCTATAAAAAATCTTCAAGTAATACCTAAACTTGTATCTTTTTTAGCATAAGTAAAAAGCAATACAAACCATCTTTCAACAACTACTCATTATTTTTTTACAGTGTTTATATGGGTTCCAGATTAGTCTAAAACTGAAAAAAAAAAAAAAAACACATCAAAGTGCCTGAAACCAAAAAAACAAACAGAAAAAAAAGATGAAATTCTAATTTTCTTGCAATTAACCTTCACATGAAAAAAACAAAGCCTTTTCCCTGGGGCCATCCGCACCCCGCTTGGGAGGCCCGCCCCACTATTTGAGAAGCACCGAGATAGACCAAGTTTCTTAGTCATTAACAAAAGAATTCTGAGCAGTTTAAAAAAGCAGTCCGTGTTTGCACACACAAAAAAAAAGGTAAATGGTAAATGGTCTTTCATTTATATAGCAAATAAAAAGGTTTGAATGACAAAACCTAAAAACTTAATGTGAGGTTGATCAGAAGCATTTGAAATGATTGCAGGTGTGTGGCGACTTATATTTCAATCCAGTTTTAACGTGGTTGGTTAATCCGGAACGCAGCCCAGACCCCATGCGTAAGAGAGTATGCACATTTGTGCAATATTATTCTCCCAGTTACTTGTATATTTTTATAGGTCACGTTGATGGTGGAAAACGTTTTGAGATGATTTACCCTGGTCTGTTTTGATAATCAACAAAACAATAAGCATTCAAACAAGGGTGTTTATACTTTTTATATTGACAGTACAGTTAAGCTCCATATGATTCATACGTGCATACATTTTTGTTTGTTCAGTTATATATTTGCCATGTATAGTTTAGCTGGAAATGACATGAGAAATTGGTAAAAAAACACCTTTTTTTTATTTCATTAAAAAAAGTCCCTAATATGCGCCTTGCCAATACTCAAAATAAATCCTATTTCATGATGTTTGACGATTGTTTGCAACATAGATTTGGATCCCAATGCAGCGGGCCCTTGAGTTTGACACCTGTGCTTTAAAAGGTGCAACTTATTGTGCTGGTGATGTCAATGAAATTTTGAAAAATGATTAATTCCACAAATTTTAGATAGTTTAGGGGGAAGCTTGCATACCATACAAACTGTGGTATCTGATATATAAGAGGATAGTCTAATCCATTTACAACATTTGAAGTGCACGGCATGAACAATATTGGACATGCAACAGTTTGTCCGAATGTTGAAAAAAAATAATCAAGTACTGTATATGAATCATATCGGACTTAACTGCATTAGTCCACGAAAGGGTGCAGAAAAACAGATCCAAATGTGTGCTTTTGTGAGGTTAACAGGTCCTCGTACGTTTGTCACAGACAGTAATAATAATGATTCAAAATAGTCCAATAAATAGTTAGATCTGGCGCTCGCTCCAACACGGTGAGCACTCATTGTCCCTCAAGTGTCCGCGTACTCACTTCTTATCCACGCCCTCCTTGTTTGAGCAGTGAGGGTGCTTCTCAGAGGCGCCCGCCAGCACCTTGGAGGTCAAGTTGGGACTGGAGGTGTCTCCGCTTCCTGAGCCGCCCGTTTCCGCCTGAGCCGGCGTGCCCGCGGGGGCCCTCGCCATGCCCGCCCCAGACAGGACCCCGGACCCAGACGAGGCGGCGGCGCCGCCGAGCAGGTTGGCCGACTGCAGCACGGCCTCGGAGTGCTCGCGGGCCTTCATGCGGAGGGCGGCCACGCTGGCCGTGCGGTTGCCCTGGCAACCGTAGGGGGGCAGGAAGGACAAACCCATGGGGTCCGAAACGCAGCAGGAACACAGGGCGTTACCTGAAAAACAACGCGTATGACTTTGACGAATTGCGGCGAGAAAAATTATGATCATCTGTGTCGTGATGAGGATCACCTTTCAAAGTGGCCACCTGGGAGAGGGCCTGAGCATAGGTGGCAGAGTTGAGGAGGGTGCCCGGTAGACATGATGGGAAGAAAGGACCGCCGGGACCCACCGGCCTGTTCATACTGACCAAAACAAAGATGGTTAGATCTCACACCCTGTATGTTGTGAATACATGTCATTGCTTCTGATAATGAGAGGCGGTCTGACCTGGATGTTTAGATTTACTATCATTTTTAGAGATGGGATGAGATTTTTTATGACAGGATCTTGCGAGATTAGAAGGCCGCAAGATTTCTCGATTGCTCCAGATTGCATGCTGACAAACTGACAGTTTCTATGGATCACTTTTTAACAGACCAGGCTGACTAAAATGCATGTTCTATGGTTCTGATGTCTCTTTGTCTTCACCAATTTTATCAATGATAAAAGTTGATCCTGTGTGTTATGTTTAATTTTCAGGAGGCGAAAAAATATATATATATTTTATTTAATTAATACCAAAAGACTCCATAGATGCAGCCCTACGTGAGACATACAGGATGCTCACCTCTGGTGATATTTTCATTTCAAACTTGAAGAAAAGGATGGTAAAATATCAGCAAACTAAACAAAGGCTATTTGTTAACACCCCCTCAAAAAAGTATGCAATACACCGCAACTAACAGGAGCTGTACGAATTTTGTTGAACTTCAGATTCAGAATTAGGAAACATCCCAGCAGCAGCTAAAAAAGAAATAAAGAGCTTGACTTTCCTTTTATGTTCACATTTGCATGCTAGATTGTTAATTTTGCTGCAATCTGCTCAGGAAAAAGACATTTTGAAATGTGGAAAATTTGTGTTTTATATTACAAAATTTTATTACAAAACTTGCAAAAAACCTTGTGGAACATGTGTCTCATCATACACACACATATATATATATATATATATATATATATATATATATATATATATATATATATATATATATATATTTACAAATGTGTGTGTGTGTTAGTGTACACCAGCTTTTCAACATTATTGTAGTATACCATAATATTATTTAACACAATAATATTGTTTAATAATGTTAAACAAGCACAGCCACTCCTTAATAAGTAGCTCACCCATCTATAACCGAGTAAATAAATGCTCTTTTTCCACTTTTTTTCTGAAATGTGGTCTGCAACATAAAACAAATCAGCTAAAATAATGTAGTAACTACTAATGAACTCCAAATTTCATATACACTGTGCGCCAGTCATTCACAAGGCACTTCCAGGGAGTACGTGAGGTTTCAAAAGGGATTCTGCAGCCAATCAGCAAATCTAATTTAATGTCATGCCAGGAATATTACAGTTTCCTTTTTTAAATTAAGAGCAAATTAATTGGAATAGTAAGCAATCGTTTACTAAATTGTGTTCTAGAGACTCCTTGCTAAATTTTATACATACAGTATGGGCAATGTCATTAGTGACGTGATTTATGGCAGGTGAATTGGAAATGAAACAGTTAATGTAACGCGATCAATCTTTTGGAGTTGTTGAACAAAATGCACGTGGAGATACCACTAGAAATGTAGTTCCAAAGTTTAATAAATCTCAGAAAGTGATGGCACGCTTGCGTTTGGTCTTTTTGTTTCCATCCATAAATGTTTTGCGCTGTTAGGGGATACTTGGCTAAAAAAAAAAAAAAGTTTCAGAACCATTGCCTCACACGATCGACCAATCACATTTTAGTGCAGAGCTCGGATTTTTTTTTGTAAACATGCAAGCTTTACCGTCATTTCCTAGTTTAATAATGCATGGCGTTTCTAGAGAAAATGCTTGTATATGCAAGATGTGGCTCAAGGTGAAAGCGTGCGTTTGGTGTTGGTCCAGTTTGATCTATGCTTAAAAGCGTTGAGTTTGAATGAAAGGTCACGCTTTTGCTATGGCGTTGACTGTTCTGTTCTCACCTTTGCTGCATGTCCAGCGGCTCTTTGTGTTTCCTGCTCGCCTCCACCGGCGACTGAGAGTTGATGCCGCGCGGCGTAGGAGCGGCATCACTCAGTTGCTCCTTGCCTCCTTCTGAGTCCGTGCTGCCTCGTTCCGTTTTCCTCCACTTGGCCCTGCGGTTTTGAAACCAGACCTGCAGACACAAAGCACAACCCATTAGTTTTTGACCATACAAAGATTTACCCTACCGTGAACATGCCCACAGGGGTGTGGAACCTGTGGACCATATTAGACTTGCACAAACATTGCTCAACACAACAATTAAAAAAAAAAATACCCCATCCAATTTTTATTTACCAACAAAATATAATGCAACGCCGTATATCTATATTATTATTATTATTATTATTATTATTATTATTATTATTATTATTATTATTATTATTATTATTATTATTATTATTATTATTATTATATATGCCGCCGATAAGAAATGGCCAATATAGAGAGCACAGTCAAGTACGTTCTGTACGACAAATGTGGGCAATTTAGTGTGGCATAAAAGTCAAATAAAAGTTATGTTTGTCACATTTGAGCAATGAAATGTTGTGTGATTCCATTATAAATACAACAATATATAGTAGTGTAAGGGCATGTCAATGTAATGTTTTAAATAAGTATACAGGTACTATGTCAAATTTTCTGGAAGTAAGGTACCGGTAGTTTAAAGTTAAAGTTATGAGCATGGAAATTCTAAGTATCTGTAACACTGTAGCATATAAGTAAATTGAATATAAGTAGTACATCCAGTTTTCTATGTTGTTTATCCCGTTCGGGATAGTAGGAGTCTAAGGCTGGCAACGGGCAAAAAGTAAACTTCACTCCGGCTTGACTGCTAGTCACAGACCACACGTACGAGTAGTATAAGTCACGTGGTTACTGAACTAACATGGCTGACATACAAATCAAGCGAATGCAGCACTACATTGCAAATGACTATCAAAACAAATGATAACAAAATATTCTAGTGCATTACAATTGTGTTAAATATCAAATTGATAACGTATCAATTGGTCAAACTACAACATTTTTTAAATAAATGAACTGCAAGCAGCCAATGTAAATACCGAATGCAAAACATGTAAGCATTTTGCCAGGGTGGACAATGAGAGGCTGGATATTTTTGGCTCATTGAAACATTTGAGGAGCTTCGCAAGCTGTGTATTGCTTGATAAATGTCTTAAGGTATTTTTTTTGTCAGTTGAGTGGACATGTTGAACTCCAATTGATCCAACTGTCAAATTTGTAATGTGTTGCAGTAGCTGTGGACGTATGTACGTGAAGTTGTAGCAGCGTGTGTAGTCGAGGTGCAAAAAGTTGTAGCGTGCACATGTTAGAACAAGTAGTGGTGGTATCTTAATCGAATGAAGGTCAGAGCCTATAAGAACATTTAATTGAGCCATTTTTCATTATCATATTTTAATGACTTCCCGCTGACAGTTGTGCAGCCCGAGAGAGGCGGCCATGAAGTCGTTTATTTGCCCATTTAGGGATTGTTTGACAACATCACATTCGATTAGGAGCACATTCTAGCGGGCATTAATCACGCCGCGCCAATGAATGGAGGTTACCTCTCCATTGTGTCATGTCAACAAGGCCGAGCAAACATGCAGACGGGACGACAATGCAGCCGACGGACTTATCTCACCCCTGCACCTTCTTGCTACAAGTCAAGCCCCCCTTCCTTCCAACAAGACCCCCCCCCTCCCCCTCTCTCAATGGCCTATAATTGCTACATTCATCTCCATTTGCAGCGTGCTCTTAATGCGGGGGAGGCCCATTGACACTACAAAAAATGAGAGGGAGCTTGGAGGGAGGGAGGGGGGGCAACACCCAAACAGAAATGACATTTATTTTCCAATAATAATGCAACTTTAATAACCCTGCTCGCACAGATTGAATAATAGCACTGTGATAATCGGATTAGGGAGAATATTTTGTTGACGCTTCCTGATTTACAACGGATTCCATTATCGAACCCGCAGCTATATGGGATGACCCCAACCATTATGTTTCACCCAATTATGTGAAAAAAAGCGAGCAGTGACCTGATGTGATTTATTTGCATGACGGCGTTTGCCTTAAAAACTTCCTTACACTTGACAACTATGCATGATGAGACAATGTAATCAAATGCCATTATTAAGATAAAGATCCTTATTTCATTAGAATAAGATGAGCCCCACCTGCACCCTGGCCTCAGTCAAGTTGATCTTCATGGCCAGCTCCTCTCGGGTGAACACGTCTGGGTAGTGAGTCTGTGCGAAGACCGCTTCCAGGGCTTCCAACTGCATGCATGAAAAAACACGCGCGCGCACACACACGCATTCGTGCACATAGTGGTGCACGCACGCACACACACACACACACACACATACGCACCATTACTTGTATACTGTATATGTACTGTATATGAAGTAAAATAACTACTAAATTAGTTATACTAACCTAGAAAAAAAAACAATACCAGTATGTATATATGCATACGTGTCCATGTATACGTGCACATGCACACACAAAATTTATATACTATATTATTTTGAAAAATTGTCATTATGCCATTATTACTATATTCTTATGTATATTATCAATATATATATATATATATATATATATATATATATATATATATACACACAGACTCACACACACACACACACAGTCTGCGTGTGCATGTGAATGTATACATGTGTATATTGTATACATTCACATGCACAGCTATGTTTGTCCAGCTATGCTTGGCAGGACATTCATTGATGCAACCTTAACCTTAACCACCTTAATCCTAACCCAATTCAAATTTATACTCTAAAAGCAAGTCTTGACCATCAAAAATACGTGCAAATAAACATTTATTTACCAGACTAAATGTTCTCACGTCTCCAAATGTCCTCACTACGGTAGAAAACGGTTCTCAAAAAGAATAGCCTTACAAGTATATGGATAAGTACACACACACACACACATATACATAAATATATATATATATATATATATATATATATATATATATATATATATATATATATATATATATATATATATATATATATATATATATATATATATATATATATATATATATATATATGTGTGTGTGTGTGTGTGTGTGTGTGTGTGTGTGTAAGTATTACGAAACTATCTAAAAAACTTTTTTTTTTAAATAATCAAGCTTTTTTTTTTCCTTTCTATTTTACAGATTTCCATGGAGAATTCCATGCATATAAGCAACTTCCAACCAAGTTAGGAGTTGGGATTATGATTAATATTATCAAAAATGTAATTTTATTCTTAGCACCTGCACCACAAACACAGCAGGTACAATGACATTTTGGCACTTTGTTAAATCACATCACAGTACCACTTCAGCAACACGGTGAAGTAAACAATTAGGAAAAATGTATATATTATTTTCAATAATATCAATAATACTAATAATAAAAAATTCAACAGCAAAACACTAACCACATAAAAGTTTGGCACTTTGTTTGCTCAGGAAAATAACATATTTGCGCACATTTCCGGATGTCTTTTGGTTTTGGTTTTTTTTTTTTTTCCTTTAAACTAGACTGTACGTTGATTTTAAAAACATACAATACCTGTTGCAAAGTGAACGTGGTCCTGTTTCTCCTCTGTTTCCTACGCAGGAAGCCATCATCAAAGTCAGCTGGGGCGTGGTTGGTAAAAGTGCTCGAATTCACTGAAAAGTACATTCGACACATATTTACTCACTTGGCAAATTATATAATTGTCGTCAGTTTTGTAAATTAAAAAAAAAAATCACACGAGGTGCCTCATGTGTACATTCTTTTTCCATAGGGGTAAAAAGATTCGAAGTGGATACTCAACAATAAAATAATACTGTCTATTGACATGTACTTAAAATGATTAAACACTGATGTTGCACTGATTTCTAAAAGCATGCATAAATCCTTACGTGTATTGGAGCGACAGCACTCGGCATCGAGTTGAGGAGGACAGTGGAAGTAAAACATCCTGCAAGTTTCTCACTTCAAAATCAAGCAAGCGAAATTCCTATCTGCGCTGGCAACACACACACAACATGGACGTCAAAGTTTGGACGTGTTCTGCGAGAGCATCCTCTAAAAGCTGCACTGACTGTGTGTATGCGTGTGTGTGTGTACGCTTGTGAATGCGAATGTGTGTTGTGCGTGAGAGAGAGAGAGATGCTGGAGGGAAGAAAGGTTTGACTCTGACTGGGAGGGTCCATTTGTCTTCCCATCTCTCTCTCTCTCTCTCTCTCTCTCTCTCTGTGTCTCCCTTTCTCTCTCTCACTCTATCCCTGTCTCTCTCTCTCTCTCTCTCTCTCTCTCTCTCTCTCTCTCTCTCTCTCTCTCTCTCACACACACACACACACAGACACACACACACAAACACAAAAACTAATAAACACCCACCTCTGGGAGTGTCCAGATGTCAACCTTTTCGATGTTGCAAATGTTCTATAGGGGCATACTAAAATGATGACAAACAAGCAAATTATTTTGAAAATGAGCATTTAGTATTGTTTTATCTTATTTGTTTCTTTTTTATTTTCGTATAGATTTGCTTAGCGAACCGCTTATGGCCCACGGGCCATGGGTAGCAGACCCCTGGAAGGTTTTCAGCTGGTGTCGCACAATCTCAAAACTAATTGCTCCTAATCGGATTATGGTAGACTCGCTCGCCCCTCCTTGTGTGCACGTGTGTGTGTGAGTGTGTGTGTGTGTGTGTGTGTGTGTGTGTGTGCACGCGCGTCCGCACGTATGAGAGCCAAAGTGCAGAACACGCTTATTCCCAAACCATAAACACGCGCACATGCCAACAGAACTTTTTGATTTCTTTCATATATTAAAAAAAAAAAAGCGGCGAGTTTTTGGGGTGTTAATTGCACATCGGGGGTGTGTTAAGGGTCCACTTTACAAGGGCTTGCGCTTCTCCAACACTCGCAAGGCCAAATTTTTGATTTTGTTCACAGCAAGGGGTCCTGCGATTTATTAGGCGGGCCGAGATGAATGACGTGCTGCGGGAGCCTTTCAATTAGTTTTAAAGCACATGCGGGACGACGCCCGCGCGCCTTTTGCGAGGCCCGCGCAAAATGAGGCTGCAGAAATTTCCAAGAGGAGAGCAAAGCACATAAAGTGCACCAAATCCCTTCTAATGGCGCGTAATTGGTTCTGTAATATCATTACAGGCGGATAATGGCCAGTTACACGGCCCCGCGCTATTAAGGCTTTCCCCGGCGTGCGGCGTTTATGTTATTAAAGGGGGAATATAATGATATTTTAGTTATTAAATGCGCGTAATTAATTTATGCACCGCTGAAAATAAAGTTGTTATTATGACCTGCATGGCGAGGTGCGTGCAGAAAATTGAAATCAAATAACTTTAGCCCAATATTTGCTCCGGAATACTCAAGGAGGCCTCAAGTGGAAGTGGAGCTCATCCAACTCATGCTCCTTAAAAAAAAAAAAAAAATCGTACGCAAATATTCATTAGAAAACGGAAACTGTTTAAGGTCTGACTATTGTATTTAAAAACGGTGTATATGGACCTCCTGTGGTGCGCAAAAATGAAAAACAAAATAGCGCCATACAGTAAATCCATACTCAGAGGTTCTAATATTGGAACAAGAGGCTCTTTATAGACTTCCGTTACTGTTTGTTTTTTTTTTTTTTAAGAAGGGTGATTCTGCATCATTTACTCCTGTATATGGAAGCATTGAATACGTTAGAGCAATATAAAATGCCAAATTACGCCATAAAGGGTTTTTGGATTGTCCTTCAAATAGTATTAATATAGCTGAGTGGAACTTCTCAAGTCCCATAAACTGTACTGTCAGGCATTCAAACGATATATTTTGGGGGAAACATGTGAAGTCTGCACAAAACAGTAGGCAGAGAAAACATTTGCTAACCTTACAACATTCAACCATTTTCTTAGTAGTCTTTAACATGAGCAATTGATTTGTCACACACACATTTGCTAGAGACGTTTATTTATAAAAAAAAAAAAATCGGAAAAGAAAAAATAAATTCACCAAACATATGTCCTCATTTCAACCCTTGTGGATTAGCATAACCTGGTTGACTGAGAAAATGAGAGGAGGATTTTATTTTATTTTTTTGCCGTAAATTTAACATGACTTCGACCATTATTGTGCTAAATAACATTTTCCAGCAAGACTAGCAAAATGCCAGTGGGAGTCACTAAAAACCATCCTTTCTTCACATTTGATGTTCAAATGTTTAACTTTGTATTCTTTCAAGCAATAAAAACACGTGCAAGTCAAGCAGTAGCTCAGATTGCTTTAACCACTGAAGATGAATAAAAAAAAATAAAACAAACAAAATCCCCAGCTTGTTTAAAATGTTTATTATTGCACATTCCATTTCTTCACAAAATGACACTTGTTTAGTTGGATGATAAAAGCACATTTCCAGAAATATTCTGAAAAATTGTGGTCACAACTGTAGCACATGAACCAAAAGAGCTTGTATAAATTCAAGTAGAGGCAGCAGATAAATAGAATAAATGAATGGCAGAAGTGCTTGAAGAGGCACAGAAGTCCCAGACAGATATTGAAGACAACTTCCTGAGATAATGTTGTCCACTTGTTGCATTAGTTTCCATAAAAAATTAAGTCCTTGACAAGTGTATGACTTTTGAGGTTTGTTATGGTAAAAAAAATAAATAAAAAATGAAGAAAGAAAAATAAAGTTCAATATTACCGCTAATATACAGTAAATGAAAGTCTCATCTCTTTAGGAATGAGGCTGAAAGTTTGGTACCTATCGAAAAGCCCACAAGAACGTTTTGCATCGTAGAATGGAATATGTTCAGCTTTAGAGGTGTCAATGTACTGAAACATTCGAGGATGTTGCGGTTGTTTGAGCTTTCAGCGGAAGTCTTCCTTGAGCCTCCACAGGCCCTCTTGTCCAGACCTCCGCTGGAAGTAGCAGATGCTCCTCAGCAGTTCTCGGAAGACGGGCCCCTGCTGGACACTCAGTCTGGGTTTGAAGTACTCTAGCACTTCCTGCGTACTGGCCTGCCCGTCCACCTGCGCCTGAAAGGCCATGAAGTTTCGCAAGTCCACCAGCAGCTCGTCGTGCTCGGTGCTCGGAGCGGATCGCGAGCTGCTGGTCCTGTCCTCTTCTCTGTCGTCGTCTTCATCCTCCCTCTGGCTCTCGGAGTGAAGGCTGAGGTAGTTGCGCTCTTTCATGCGGGCGAGCAGAGTGGACGAGGACAAAGGGGCTGAGCTAGAGTCGCTTTCGGGTACTTCCCCGCTGAATTGAGCCCCTGAATTGGGCCCTTTTGACTTGTTTACAATAGCCGCATCCTACCAGAGAAACACAAACATTGACATTGAAAAAAGATTTAAAAAAAAAAAAAGCCCCACAAAGGCTGCAATTGGTGAACTAGTCTCCCAACCATTTCTCCTTCTTTATTTAAAATGTAAGCCTGTGAATATTGTCGTGCAATATTGTCCGTATACATGTGCTGCTGCACCAATTGCATTCAAACATCTGTTGCTTAAATGATTATGTTGTAACAACACCACATAGATACTATTTGTTGGGCTCTCTGAGGCATCTCTGTACGCTTATGTTAAACTAGCTAATGTTCCTCCAACAAAGTGATGTTTTTTTTTTTTTTAAGTCTTGTTTAATTTGAAAAAAAGAAAGAAGAAAAAATAATCAAAGCAATCGTTTAGGTATATTAGTGTCTCAATTTGACAATAACGTGGTCAATGCGAAAATAATAGCACAAACTCTAATCCCCAAATATCTATTCAAATTTATCTTAGAACATTCCACTTTCAAAACTAAAGACTTACAGAGACACGATGCTCCATATTTAATGGCGCTCAAAAGGCACAATGATTCGTACCCTAAAAATAACCCAAATGAACACTCCAGGTACCTTGCATTTGTTCAAACTGGGCAGGATTTGCACAGACGGTCCAACAAGGAGAGAGTTCTTCTTTTGTCCAAAGCGTTTACTGGTGAGCAAAGGCGGCACTAAGTGAATCACTAAGGTCATAAGGAGCAACCAGATGCCTCACTAGGGCTTCTTACCGTGCGGGCGCCGGGGGGCCTCGACTGAGGGCCAGCCTGCATCGCTGGCGGGAAACTTTGAGGGCCTTCAGGGCATCTTTGGCCACCCTGTCGGCTTCGGCCTCCACCAGGACGTAGTCCGGATTTGACGACTCGATGATCGAGTCGTGCCGCATCACACTGTGGATTCCTGAGAAGACGCCACCGTAATACACACGTGCACAAAAAAAAGCTCCAGTCTTGTCAAATAAAGCGGAGTTTGTACCAGATTTTTTGAAGAGCTTCGATAAAACATAATCATCAGATTTCTTCTGGTCTTCGGCATCTGTCCTCTTGTAATCTCTCTTCTTAACTAAGTGCGAGATGCGGTGGCCCTCGAAGCGGGCGTCCTTTTGACATTTCTTATGCTTCCTACTTTTGTGTCTTTCCACTATTTTGGAGTCGCAGTGCTTCCTTTTCTCCCTGCGCTTTACACCTGTATTGTTCTTTAGTCTGGCGAATGCTAAATCCAAATCTGCATCGATCTCATCTGGCAGATTTTGATCATTCGAGGTACCATTAATTGATATTGATTCAGAACTCTTTAATGAGGAATGTCTATTGTTTGTGTATATTCGATCCTGCTGAGGTTTTGAGTGTTTACTATGGTGCATTTTATCAGCTTTTTTAGGAGCCTTGACATCGGAGCCGGTACCTGTAACCAATGCAGGGAAGAAAATGTATTAAGGAAATTTCGCCATGTCCTTTAGGTGGTGCAGAAAACCGCACATACCTGCAAATATAGCACTGGTTTCTGTGCCCTGTTTTTCATCAGGGTCAGCTAAGGTGAAAAGTTCATAGATATCATTGGACTTGAAGAAACGGCGTTGTTTGGGGTCCTTGAGGACACGGTTGGTCAGAAACTGTTTAAAAATTTGCCTGAGAGGTACAAACAGAAAAGTCTCAGATTTAATTGAGGTCAATTACACAAAACCACAAATGGCTAATCCATAAAATAATGGTGGTGACTAACCTATGGTAAATTTTTTCCTCAATGGTGCCAGCCGTGAGGAGTCTGTAGACAGTCACTTGTTGCTTCTGACCAATCCTCCAGGCCCGCTCCCTCGCCTGTGGGACACAGACATGAACAATGAACTATTTGTCTCCATTTTTTTCTATACGTTTTTATGGATTTCTCAAAAAACAAAAACAAAATCTGTACGCTCTTTTTGGCTTCAGTAGGTGTTTTTTAAAATAATTTCTTTTAAAAAACAAACAAAACACGTCAAGCCCATGCATGGTCATAAATTACGGTGTATATTTTTTTCCGCTTCTATTCTATTCAAAAATTAGTTGTTCAAAGAAAGGGGGCAAAGAAAAAGCAAAATGGTAATGCTAATCTATTGTTGGGCACTTTAAAGATTAATTTACAGGACACAGGGTTTTGTGACCTTAGAAGCGTAATTTTGCTTAAGTGTATTAAAACTGTAGTGTATTTAGATGGAGACAGAAAAAAAGGAGTGACAAACCTGAGTGTCAGTACTGGGGTTCCAGTCAGGGTCATATATGATTACCCTGTTGGCTCCAGTTAAATTGACCCCAAGACCTCCCACTTTTGTCGTCAACAAGAAGACAAATATGGATTTGTCCTGCGAGAACAAAACAAAACAATTATTAATTATTAGGTACATGCGTTATCTGAGGAGTGACAATACTGATGATACTGTAGGAAATGCTGTATTCATTTAATTTGTATTTGTTATTGTGGTTTTAGTAAGTAACATGTGTACAGCTGCTGTACTATGGCAAAAAAGGACATATAAGGACAATATATGTCATATAAGGACAACATATCATTCATTTTAGTCAAAGCCGTGCATTTCTAGCTCTGTATTTGCACAGTGGCTCTTGTACTGCATCTCTCTACATTATATATTTAAACCCAAAGTTAAGATCTTCCTTTGCAACCTTACTGGCTAACTTTAGTACTGCTGACATTTTCTCTAAATACAGTTTGAGTTTACACTGATGACATTTGACCATAAATTTGGAGGGACTGTCATTGTTCTTAGTTAATCAATTTGACAGTGGAGGTCGGTTATGACAAATGGCAATAAAACAATTTGCTTAATGAAGGTAACCATGTATGTGGAGCTGGGCAGTAAAGAGCTTCCAGATGAACAACAGCTTGCCATCAATTAGTATCTCCACCTCAGGGTGAGCACGGATCCTCGGAAGCCTTTCTGCCCCTCAGGAGGGGGATTTTCATGGGAAACACTCAGCGCCATTAGGGACGACTAATCTGTACCTCATTGTAGCGGGCAATAAGCGGCTGTCGGGAAGCTATGGTGGTGGTGCCGTCCATTTTCACGTAGGTGTAGTTGTTCTGCCTCACAAACACCTCCAGGATGTCCAACATCTGCAAGGGAAGCAAGAGGGAATTGCGCGTGTGAGAGGCAGGAGAAAGGTGAAAGGGGCTCGGGGGTTTGGGTTGTGCCTAAAAGGATTAAAGCAGATTAATATTACATGGACAGAGATACTGACAGGGAGGGTCTCAGGTTCCCTCTAAGGCTTAATCTCATTGGTATCGACTACGACAACAGATGCCTCGCATTCTTCCTCTCATATGCACTCCCATAAATTGTACAACCATACGCATTGCCAATGGAGTCAAATTGATGTCAGTCAAATCCTACACATTTATTAATGAAAGAAAGGGGAAAAAAAAACCTGTCGAGACTGCGTGAAGAGCAGGACTCTGTGGCCCTGCTTGAACCACAGACGAAGTAGAGACTCAACCACGATCAGCTTGCCCGAGCGCTTCCAGTAGCCGAAGTGCTCTTCTTCTGTCAGATCCTCTTCGGGGATGCCCCTCAGTAGTCGGGGACCGCCAGAGAAAAGATCCGGGTGGTTGCACATCTTACGCATAGCTATCAAGCCTGAGAAAACCTGAAGAGAACCAACTAAGTCAGCTACAGTTAAGACCCGCCTACTCAGTTCACTACTGTAGTTCTACATTCACCTTTTCACTTGTTTTGTGGGACATAACGCAACCTCTTTTGCTTTTTCTGCACTTTTTCAATGCCCCAAGAAGCCACAAGATTGCGACTAAAATATGGCTGATATGAAAGTAACTGGTATCAAGGAAGCATTAAGTGATAAATGTTCACTAAGACGAGGGGCCACAAAAAGTCTACATGTACAACAACAGGCATAAACTTATTAACAGGCATATTTATGCAAGTTTCTTACTGTGCATTTTTTAATGTTCATCAAATAATTTCTAAAACATAAGGATAATTTAATAGGAGCCGGCTGTTTTGTCATTTGCTGAATTTGGCCATGTGACATGTTTTGCCGGATTATGCTGCTTGATTCACCTTGATCAAACGCAATATAAATCAGAATACAATGTTTAGACCAGTGGGGGAACATAGCACAGATTGTCAAGAATATTTTTGACTCGACTTCCCCTTTCACCAGTGTGGTATTCAAGACCAAAGTACAAAGATTTGAGTTCATATCTGAACTGTTTACCACAATTGTGCAAATAGTGGCAAGTAACATTAACTTAACTATAGAAGAAGGAAAGCTTTTATTGTACAACATATTTTTGGAAGAATATTATATAACATCCTTGTCCATTCTGAAATAGATACGGAAACACGTGATATTGCAGAGTAGACATACAAGTCTTAATTCATCTGAGAGACAGTTTGTTTTGGTGCTTCTCTTCCATTAGCAAAGGAAGGCTAATGGGAATGCATACAAGTATTTGACTATTATATGAATAAAGAATACCACAACGATCAGGGGTAATTACACTTATAATACACTATATTTTTTTTCCTGATGCAAAGAGGAAGGCATTTATCTGTCTTAAGCAGAGCTATCAACTAATTGGAGCATCGAGCCTATTAGAAGGAAGACCTCTGAGATAATTGAAGTATTTGATTTTAGAATTATTTATCTTGTTTAACTCTTTTATGGGTGATTTTTAAAACTTGTTGAATTTCGAGAAAGATGCTAAGTAATTAAAAAGCTTTGCGTAAACATTGTCACCTTCACAACGCTGTGCCTTTAAACAGATGAACGCATAGAGGGATGAGTTACATAACTTATTTACGGACAATTAGGGCCATGTTTTTTGATGAAGGCACAGCGGTCACTGCATTAGTAATGGTGGTTAATGGACTCGGGAGTGACCACTGAATGTGTGTGTGTGTGTGTGTGTGTGTGCGCGCGTGTCCAATCTGCTGTGGTCACCCTCAGCTCTCCAACCACGTCCATTTGGTTAGTGGTGATAAATGGGTTGAGATTCTCTCCAGGGTCTGGCTAATGTGAGAACAGCATCTGCACAACCTCTACATCTTTAAAGATGACTGAATAAGCTTGTTATGGAACTGACCAAAATGTATGTTTACAAAAAGAATCATTTCACTTCTAGTCTCTAATCTTAAAAAAATACATACAAGGTTTTGAGCGATGAACTAAATTCATTAGCTAAAGGGGGTTAAATAATGAATAAGGCTTGCGTTCCTGGAAGTCGTCTCCCTGACCGCAAGTGCGCCCTTCTTCTCTTATTAATGCAACATGGATCAAATCAGCCGACGCATAAAAATCTGTTCAGTTACTCTGCTCACCTGCATGTCCCCGTTGAGTATCTGGTGAACTTCTTTGGAGTCTAGGAAGCTCTGATAAACCTGCCGCTGCTCCTCTGTTAATCTGCAAAATAAAACCTACGCATATACAGGGGTTGAGTGTGAGAGAGTGTAATGAGAGGTAAACATCCTCTATAAAAGCACCATGCTGAAGTAGCGCATGTGAGAAGAGAAATTACAGGTGCAGAATCGTGTTTTGGAGCCATCACGTCCCTTGGGATGGACTTAATGAGCTGAAGTGAACTGAGGAGTCAAGCGGCATCAGACTCAAGGACAGACCAGAGACTGGGCCACCTTAATGAATACTTGCTCCTTTTACTTTAGCGGGACTTTATTAGCTGGCTTCATCTGGATAGGCCATGCAAAGTCTTGGTATATAATTATTAACGCTTTATGTACCAAAGTGGCAAAATTGCACCAAGCAGTAATTGCAGTGTGCCTTCATCGCTAATCATTTTTAACCTACAACTTTTCAATAGTGTAAGCAAAACAATTAGATTTTGTAAAAAACGGTTAAGACTTTGCAAATGTGGTCCCTTTGAATGATCCCTAGCAAAAAGAGGCAGTTCTAAACTTGAGCCCACTTTTCACAAAGTTTGGTTAGGAGTGTGCAACTTTTAAATTTTTTTTCCAATGAACAAAACATGTAAAGGGTGGTCAAATAATGCTTTCAATAATATGCAATACCTGCTCATTTTTGTCAGGTAAGGCGAGGTTAGCCTTGACGTCTGCCTTCATTCTTCGGAGTAGGTAAGGATTGATGGTGTCTCTCAGCACACATGCACACTTGAACGCCGTCTGGACCTGAAGGTGAACATGTGACCCGGCTCATTAAAGAATGAACAGACACGCGACTAAAAAGAGAAGGAATGTTCCCACCGACTAAAAAGAGAAGGAATGTTCCCACTCTCTTGTCACCTCCTCTAAGGTGTGCGAGCCATTGACCACTGAGCAGAGTGCAGTCTATCTCGAGGGACACACTAAAGTGGCCATCTTCATCTGATGCTAGCAAAAGGCTAGTTAGCTTCCGAAACATTAACTCACTGGGGGTGCACAGAAAGGTCAAAAAGACCGCCAGTCACAGCAGGAGGCAAAAACACAGTGAGGATTTTGGCCGGAGAGTTGGCCAGGTGAGAGGGGGCAGCAGATGATGCTGAGTGGATTCATGTGGGTGTAAAAGGCTGTGTGTGTGTGTGTGTGTGTGTGTGTGTGTGTGTGTGTACACCCACACACACCCACACACGCACACAAACACACACACGCACACACACACACACACACACACAACACACACACACAGCCCATGGTGCTTTGAGAATTTTAAGAAGAGGACGGAGTAGTAGAGCATAGCTTTCTCTGACCATTTAATAACATTAATAATTAGTAAAGGTTTTTATTATCGACAGCGGAAGAAGCATCGATAGCCATCTTAAATAATTAAATCCATTCAGTCAGTGGGTTATTAACGAGTGCACACTAATGACAACGGAATACGATTTAGCTCTCCACTCTTGCCACCTTGTCCCTCACAAATGTACACAAAACGAGTGTGCACGCACGTACAAAAACACACACACACACAGGGGATGGTCTCAAGTTCCTTTGCATGACTACACTAAATTATTCGCCTCTTAATGGCTCTGATGTCCCCTCTTGAAATCAGTGCGTAAATACAAATGTGAATTCCTAACCATCTGTGTATCATACATGTAGCTGACCAGAGAGCTTTCTAAAAATAAGACTGCTTGCTGCATGCTTGAGTAAATGATGTCAAAGAGAAAACCAACTCCAGTGAGAACACTATATTTTTTTTTTCTTAAGGTTTTCTTAATGTTTCTGGTCTTTGGAATTCCATTTAATGTATGCCCTCAAACCTATCTGCACACGCAATAACTGTGAGTCAGACCAGTGGCTGCCAAATAAATATAACATTGTCTCAACAATCTGTAAAACATGTTGGAAAAGCTCACTACAACCTGAGTAAAACGCAAAAATAATTTTGAAAAGCGGATGAAGCGTTCGGGAGAAATCGAGCCTTCTGTTCTGAAAAAAAAAACAGCCCTTTCAAGAATGTTTTTACGTGATATTACAGTTAGAAAATTTCGAGACAACTGGTATAACTCCATTATTTGTCAACGTTCATTTCAGTTCTTTCCTTTTGGCTTCTAGTCAGGGAATCCCTCTTGTCCAGTTGGCTTACAAGTTTCAAAGGGCAACTAGTCAGAATTAGCATCATAGTGTCAAATGTTGACACTTGGCCTGAAAACTCAACTTGTGCGGATGGAAGATTATTGGTGACAAAAGCAGTATGTATGTACGAAAGCAATGAATTGGTTACATTTATGAATGTATTTGTTATGGGGTATTTTATAAGTAGTTTCTTAGATTTCCCCCTTTTTTTCCCCACAAGGATGGCAGCCAATTGTCACAATGCTAATAAATCTGACAACTGTTTGTAGCTCAGTACCTGGACAGGTGAGGCATTGCTGTATCCTCCCATCGTGATGGGCACAGAGAACTGCTCCATGAAGACGGGTAAAGTGCCCAATTTCCCAGGAAAGACAAAATCAAACAGAGACCAGAGCTCCTTTAAATTGTTCTGCATGGGGGAGCCAGACAGGATGAATCTGTGGGGGGTCCGAAACTGGAGGAAGACAAAGAGAGGAGGCAAAGGAAAAAAACATGAAAATGGATGTCAATGAAAACAAGCAAGTCTGAATTAATGATATATCTGTCACCTGTTTGCAGGCTGTGGTGATTCCAGCATTTGGATTTCTGATCTTATGGCCCTCATCCAAGATGATGTAGTGCCAGTCGTAGCGTTGAAAGGCGTCCTGTAAGCTCCTCACTGCTGAATATGAGGTGATCAAGATGCCGTGACATGATGCTATCTCAGGAATAAGCTTTTCCTACAACAGCAAAAAACATGTGACAAAAGAGCATCTTTTACGGAACTAGTAGTGCTGTAGTGCCCCCCAGAGGAAAAAGACTCCATTGAAAATTCACTTAGGATTTGTAAAAACCTCCATAAAATTAAAAAGGAAAAAAAATGAACTCACCTTATTGCTGGTGAAGGATCCTGTTTCATGAAGAACAGCGACTCTAAAAGGTGGCCACCAGGTGTGGAACTCCTTCACCCACTGGTGCATGACCGTAGCTGGACACACAATGACGGTGGGGCCCAGGCCAGCATACCTGCAAGCGAATGCAGACTGTATGTCAACAAGGGGCACAATAGGTTCATTACTGTAGAAAATATCAGCAAATATTATTGGCAAATTAAAGTAATAATTCCTAAACCAAATTAAAGTAAATAAAGGCAATTCCCAGCGAGTGGGGAAAAAAAATGCTTACTTGAGGCAAAAAGTAAGGGTGGCAACAGAACGCTTACTTAAATGATCACTTTACAAAATCGCTATCGTGAAAATCTACAGAAAACACACACACAAATCCCCTCGAAGATGCACTAATGGCCAGGCATAAACCTCAGCATCAGAGGAAGCTATTGATATTGGACCATAATTGAGTTTGCAAGCAATCAATTTGTGGAGAACTCTCCAGCAGACAGAATATTGACCAACGGGGAAGCTCCGCCTACCAAATGCACAACTGTTATTTGTGCAGTAAAACCAGATTATCACCACCCCTGCGCCATGTATTATACATTTGATTTATGGCCCCGCTCCCGCTGCGTAGCCATTTCATGACTCCGAGATTCCTCTAAGTGTTCATGAAAAGGCTCACTCAAACGGTGTCAGTGTATTCTCTGATGTCTGCAGGACCAAAGTCAAGAGTCCGATAATTGAAACACGTTAAATAATTCAGTTGAGCACACTCAAGCAGAAATCCTCCTAATCAAATATTCATACCATACAGACACGGAGTCTCAGGCCAAGCTTTGTATGTGTGTGTGTGAGTGCGCACCTGTAGTTGGAGCCTCGGGTCCTCAGTTTGCTGTAGCTCAGTCCGGCCAGAAAGCTGATCATCTGGATGGTTTTACCCAAACCCATCTCATCTCCTAGAATGCCTCCTGTCTGCTGGCAATGGAGCTCCCATAACCACCGCACTCCAGTCTGCTGGTACCTGACACAATACAGTCCGAAGTACACAATAAATTACGCATGGGTCAAAATTCCGCATAAGTTTAAAAAAACACTTGACATGTCACTTTGCCCATTAAAAGCAATGCATGAATCCTAGGTGAAGACTAGGTCAACCCCAATAGGTGAAAATCTGCTATATCAAAATCGTACAGGATACATACACCTCAAGAGTCTGTTTTCAAAGAATTTGTCTTTGGGCCGTGGGAAATTATCATGTTGTTTGGATGACCCAGTGAAAGCGTGGAGTCAAAGCTTCTCCAAACTACTGGAAAAAATATAACTTTATGATGGTGGCTTTTCAACGCTGGAAATGTGCAGATTGTAACACACATTTGGTTTCATGAAATGAATGTTGGGGCGAGCCAATCAGAGACACCGATATGACATTATCTGTCCTGATCAATTACAAGTGCTGTAATTGTGACGATAGCATCATACATTTAAAAATACAAATGAACATAAGCTACAAAACATCCAATATAAGAGACAAGATGTTATAGAGCAGAAACTTATGGCAACAAAGGGTCACCTTTGATAGCCAGGTTGTGTGAGAATATGTGAGTGTTCCCTTGTTTTTTGCTGTTAGTGGGGACCAGAAAACTGAACCGCTGCAATAGGTGAATATTGCCAAGTAGGAAAACCCCACTAAATGGACATTTTTTTTTTTTACGTTTTATTTATGAAAATCTTGCCTAAATCTTGCCTAACTTTCATTTATTCACTCCTAACCGTAGTATAGAGGACAAACAGGCATGTGTTTCTGGGCAAACGAGCCAGAAATCAAACACATGATGTTACACGATGTATTTTTCTGGAGTTGTTGAATGAAATACTCCTGTATATACTACTCAAATGTAGCCCTAGAGTTCATGAACAGGCCGGTATAATGAAAATTTTGACTTTTTGCCAAGTTTAACCATACTACAATGCTAATTTCTCACCCTAAACACCAAAAGTGTTACTTTCTTTCATTGACGCATTTCAAAGAATTCCTTCGCTCTCAGCACCAGCTGAGCAGACAAAAATGCCCCGTGAAAGGCAATATGACGATAATAGGCCCTCCTACCGCTTCTACTCTGCACCCGTACCGGGTGTGCAAGAGTAAATACACTGTATGGTAAATACAGTACATAGTTACCAAATTGCATTGTCGAAAATGTCCCATAGCAAATATGTGTGTTTGAGATTGCTCTGCTGGTTCATTTCAAAGTCAGTAAAACACTTGTTTTTGGCTTCTTTGTTCACTCTACCTTCATTCATTCCACCTCTGACTCCCATTAAGTTAGCTTCTTTGTTTTTGTTGTTTCGTCGCGGCGGTTGGCTTGAAAATGATGTTATAAGGGGGTGTGGCAGCCACTTTGTGATGACGAGGTTTCATTAAACAGGCCACCAAACAGCCAAAAAACTCTTATTTCATAAAAAATTGTATGCTCAATGCACCAAAAGTAAGATTCCATCATTTGTATGCATATATGTAACTGTGGATAGGCCGTTTAAATCAGGCACGGCTGGCACAACACTGGTTTAAGTTTCCAAAAATGCTTTTGGGGTGGTTAAGAGGATAATTGGCAAAAAAAAAAAAGGTGTACATCAGGTTGAGAACCACTGTAACACATGTAAAGGACAGTTTTGTAGTTTATGTTGAGGAGCTTTGACAAAAATGACAGGTAAACAAGTACAAACATCATAATATCATGTTGTAGCACCAGGAGCCTTAAACTTACTTTTTATAGCAATTTCTTTACAGCAACTGAGACTCGTGTAAAAAATATATACAATGATAATAATAAAACACAATTTACTTGTAAAGTTTCTTCCAGAGGAAACCTGGCACTTTGAAGCCTTCATCAAACTCTGCATCACTGTCGTCTGTCAGCTCGTCACCTCTTTCCCGCCTCTCTTCCCTTTCTTGAAGGCGTTGCCGCTTCCACCTCCTAGCAAGAAAAAGGAACAGACTCATGAAGCCCCACTATGGAAAACAGACACATTACCTATTAAGTTATGTAGAGGCTGAAACAGATTCATAATGTCCTTAAGCGTTAATAAATGGATGGATACTCCACAAAAGTTGCACGGAAGGCTACTGTTACGAGTGGTCCCATCAGATTTAGAAGCTTAGTGCCCCCCCCCCAAAAAAAGAGGTAAACGTAAAGGAGAAAAAGGCTTAATAGTGGCGCAGCAAAAGGCAGTTAGAAGCAAGAGTCGTCACGCAGCAAATGAAGATTGATACAGACAATTAGTAGTGCGAGTTCCCCAGAAAGGTGTGAGGTGGAAGGGATAAGAATCCATCTTCATTTGGGCCTGGTCCTGTCACCCTGCCACAAAACTGCTCCTTTAGCTGGGCCTGTGAGACCGCACGCTCTAATTAAGTCAAGACTAAGCATTGGTTCAGTTAATTACACTTTTCTGCCCCCTCTGCACCAACACCATGGCCACCTTGCCGCCTCCGCCCAACTACAAACTGCTCCTAATAACATCACTGTTCGCAAGGCCGGCCTCACCCAGCCATGCCGACTCGGTGTTGCTCGAATGACATCCAATCATTGTAGTGCGGAAAAAAAAGGACACATGCCAACACAATTTATTTGGCAGCTATAAATATGAAATCTCATTAGGGCTGCTCTTCCCCTAATTTGAGCATGAGAGGGAGTGAGTGAGTGCGCTTATAAAACCACGTTCGGGAGGATAATTAGGGCAGATCGAGAAGGGGAAAAAGAGCAGGGAGTGAATTTGCTTCGTCAAGAAACAGCTGCCAATCTCATCTGGGATTAACTCTCCTCTGGCACCATGCAGCCAGTACAAACCAACTAACTAATGCAAATAACAATAGCACATTTTCACTATGCCATTCTGGATGCCGTATAAACTAAAGAGGCCCAATCTTGCCAATTGTCCACTTTCTAAAATGACATTCAGCCAGAACTTGGTAACATGGGCCGCATGGAGGAAACATTTTTCTCGAATGGTGCTGTAATGTCTTGTTTTTTACACTGGGTAGCACCCATTTAATGATATACCTGACATAAGAAGTTGGAAGCTCATGAAGAAGATGTCATGATGTCATGTCAAATACGGTAGCGCCGCGTGCTAACTGCTGAGCATGATTTTAAATCAAGTTTGGTCTGTAATATATCAGAAAGTAATAAAAAAATGTGAATCAATGTTTTCCAAAGTAAAAGCAAATTTTGATTTGATCAGTCAGGGAGGACAACAGAAATCAGATGTATTTACTGTTGAGAAGATGATATTCAGAGCACAAAAAACAATTTCAAAATAAAAAGGTATTCAAACATTTTGTCGATTATCAGAATTTATTATTGAAATTTGAATTGTGATTAACAGTTAGACCTTGAATTGAAAAATATTGCTATTGAGAGCATTCTTTGAATTTTTCCCAAACTAACTTATGTAGTTATTCCAAGGTTTCACGCACTACATAAAGGTTTTTGAAATGATGATTGCTTGAACTCTAAAAAGTTTAGTGCGACTTTGAAATTGGAACTTTTGTGTTTGTAGCAACGATTTTTACCTTATCCGCTGTCTGTAATATTCCACATCCCCATCATCTTTGTATTTATTCTCCCTCGGTTTAGCAACGTCCTCTTCATCTGAACTCTGAGGGGAATACTGCTCATCACTTGGCTGTTTCTTGACCGGCCTCCTTGCCTTTGTTACTTTCTTCTTGTACGGTTTCAACTCATATTGGGCATCGTCCCAGTCTTCTCCAAAGCCTTCCTCCATATCGTCTCGTTCCTCTTGCACGGGATCGAAGCCTTCGTCGCTCGGCGGGTACTCTGAGCCATCGCTGTCATCCTCATCACCTTCAATTTGAGATTTTCTCTTTGGCTTTGGTGCTTGTGGTTCAGACTTGGGTCTTGCCTTGGGATGAGCCTTCAGAGCAGTGATCTGGAGCTTTCGCATGCGCTTACGCATTTTTTTATCCTTCGGAGAAGAAGCGGTTCCTTTGGATTTTTCATGGTCCGTATCAGAAGATTTCTTCTTCTTCTTCCTCACATGAGGAGCCCTCTTTCTTTCGGTTGCCAGCTTGGCCTGGTCGGCCAGGTACTGATCGAATGCCGAGTTTTCAGCCAGCATCAGCTTGCGAGGCTCCTTCTTCACTTCCTTCTGTGGGATTCGCGTACCAAAAGGTGTCATGTGACCTGTCCGGATGAGCTCCTCCCACTCTGTCTCCTGAGCTGGCATGAGCATGCTGCCCAGCGTAGAAGGGCCAGGCTCTGGTACAACACATAAAATGCAAATATTGGCCAAGTGCTTGGTAGACAATGGTGTATCCCGACCTTAGGATTTTTATATTTACATTTACTTTTTACAGAACATACTATATTCTCCTAATGGACATGGCCTCAGTGCCCACAACAAATCTTTTTTTTTTTTTTTTGCTTCAGTTCAGGAATATGGTTTAAACTTGGGTTTTATGTCAAACATCATTTGTTATGGTACCTGTATCTTCTGCATCCTCTGCCAAAAGCTCATCTTCAAACCTTTGAGTAACTTCTCCTCCCAACACAGCCTGAAGCCTCTTCTGTTTGGCTCGTACCTTCTTGAGTTGTTTCTCCTGAAACACACACACAAACACACGCATTTACATTTTCTATAATACGGTCATTATCAAATCGATTGTGAAAATATGATTTAGACAAGCTCACCTTGTTTTCTTTCTGCCTTTTGACCGATTCAATCTTCCTGCTGATGTCTTTACTCGATGAAGCGTACGGTGCTAGCTGCTCGATGATTTTATTGATGTGTTTCAGTGATAGTGTCACAGACCTAAAAGTCAAAAATAACAAAAATATGATGCTCATCAAATAATTATAGTTTAGATAGAGTAAAAATAAATTATCTAAACCTCTGGCTCACGTTATGGAAACTGCAGTTTGATAATATAACATTTAGTCATCTATAATTATTCATGCGTTCATGATAAAAGTTGTAGTTTGATCTGATGAGTCATAAAATCTGAAAGGTGTGTCTAATACATTGATTGCCAAACTCATTTATATGAGGGGACAGATAACAAGAAACAGCAAGCAATGGGACTGGAGAATTGATTATGTATTGACGGATGATGAAGTGCACATAACTGGGCCAAAGGAACACTTCTCTGACTGTTGATCTTATGTTTTTAGAATTACAAAGCAGGTTACTGTCAGAGAAATCTCTAAAAGAAGACTAGGACAAACCTAGCTGCTAAGCAGCAAAAAGAGTAACTCAGACCAGCCAAGATTGACTTTTCTATGCCATGGATAGGGAAAAAGCTTGGGCAAATGAACTCGTACGTTCTCCAACGCTAATTCAAATCGCCCAGCTATTGATCTTATGTTTTTAGAATTACAAAGCAGGTTAAATCAAATACACTCACTGGCCGCATATGGCCTTAAGCAGGGTAAACAGAGAAAACTGGGAAAAAACATGAAGATCCACCTCCATAAAAATAAAAGGATTTTTGGTGGGTTCAGTGTTTGTAAAAAGTGATAAATGACTTATTTATGCTTACTTGACATCATCCAGCACTGACTGATACTCCTTCTGAGCCTCTGCTTTGGCAGAAGCCTGATTGGCCTCCTGGATGGCCTCGTCCACCTGCTGCAGGACGCCTTGCTCTAGGACATCCTGGTCATAGACAGCAACGCCAAGGCCGTCCAGCTCATCAGCCCCAGAACTGGCAGATGCTGCTTGGATGCGCTGGCGGTCAATATGCAGCAAAGGGCCGGACCTCTTTCCACCTAAACACAACAATGCATGATGAACACAAACGTGACAAACGATTTCATTAACCGCGTCAAGCAAAATCACTCAGTGTGCAAGCTTTTAGTTCTCACCACTGTTGCCCTGCTCAGCTTGGTTGACGGCTGTGCAAGGGGACGCAGCCTCAGGGCCCTGAGAAATTGCCGCTGAACCCCCATTCTCCTCCGAATTTGTTCTGGTGAGGGGAGCGCTAGCCGGACCAGAGTAGGAGCAGGGGGCTTGGTCCTCTGACCCATCTACTGGCATGGTGATGCGCCTGCAACAACGTAGGATACGCAGGCCTTTTACTATCTTGTCATGAGGATTTTAAAGGCTGCAGCAGTTCTTGCTACAAGATCGTTGTAATACATCTGACAGCATTCATAACACATTACAGTCAAGCCGAGTGAGCAGGCTATCTCACCTGTCCACGAATGCGACGGTTTTCCGTTCTTCGATGTATGAAATTGCGTATGTGTCACGAAATGTAAGGTTTAACCAACATCTTCTCAACAAAGGCGAATCAAATACGGCAGTTTAGTTTGCGTTCTACAGCGCTCCATTGTTTACAGGGGCTAAACTAGCTTGCCAAGCTGCTAATTCTCGTATGTCCGGGCGAGTAAACGATTGACAAACCATAGACCACATCACAAACGCACTCGCTAAGGACGGTTCAACGACAGTACGGTAAATATGTCAAGCATCGTAAGAGAGCAATACATAATACAGTACTTACAAAACGCGCAGTTACACAACATTGGCGTGCCGCAGAAGCATTTTCCGGTGCCCGGTGAATCTCTGACTTGTCTGACAGCGCCTTCTGCTGGCGCTGTGGTTTGGATTCTGCCTCTTTTTTTGTCCAACAGAGGGCGTTATAAAACCGTTTTCTTTTTCGGTTACAAATTGGCTGACGGGAGCGTAGATAGTTACAAAATGACGCGGTCTGTGGACAGAGGCCTTATCTCTTACGTCATAGCGGCAGTTTTATGGTGAGAGTTATTACCGTCCTGTCAAGCAGTGAATGTCGGCGATGAGGGTGTGTTTGCAGAAGTCGTTTTTAACTAACATTCACATTTACGTGGCCATCAAGAATTATTGGCATTCAGTGATTTATGGCCATTGACAACGAATAACAACACAGTTGCCATCTTGGCGAGAAATAAACAGTCAACAAAGTGATATGAAAAAATGATATAAAATGTTCAATTTCTATATATAAATAAAATCACCAAAGCGTGTACATGTACATGTCTTTGGTATAAAATATGTCAAGAAATTGAGCATATATGAATAAAGATGGAATTTCTGTTTTTCGGTAAAAAGAGGCCAATGAAAGGAAAACACTTTACTGTTGATATAAATGTGAATGGTTCCAAGTAGTTTGTTCCTCAGAGGAAGTTTGTTTCCAATGTTTTGCAATAATAAATTGTGGGTTTAATTAAAACATTTTCTTGGCTTTGCCTTTGGATGTTGCTGAAAGTAAAATAAAGCAGTTTAGCAATCTGGACTTGAAAAATGTTGCAGGACTTAAAACCTGTCAGGAAGACACTGGATATGCCTGTATAATCCTAACTAAAGCAAACCTTTTTTTTTGAGCTGTGTCTTTATCACTGAAAGATCTTCAATGTGCAGACCATGTTTTCGTTGTAGTTCGTTGTTTTTACAAAGCCACCCACACAGGAGTCAGAATGGGTCAAAATAAACGTCTGATGAATCACTCAAGTAGTGAAAAAAGTGATACTTGCTCACAATGTTGTGACTGTAAGGTCGAGATGCAGTGAGGAATGTGAACTTGGTCATCTGTTTCACACTCCATCTTTTGCGTGAATTCAGCCTTTTGAAAGCAGGGGAAGGAGTTGATATGTACCGTGACTACCTTACAGATCTTCTCATGCTTTCAAGCCAAAGTTTCCAGACATTTGGAATTGTTTTCATCAAAGTGTATAGAAAACACATGAGTGGCGATTGTGAGTGCTTGTACATTTTCAGACATCTCCAGAGTCAAGTCAATATCTTGCTTTTAGACTGTCAGTGTTTTCCCATAGCAGCACTATTATTTTCTTGGCCTGTTGCTTGACTTTATGATCTTGTTGAAATGTGAGCTGATTCCCCAGTCTGGGATATACAGTATATTCTATTATGATCACTAAAAGTTCTCACTCAGGACTGTCCGGAGCAGCAGATTAATATGCTGAATTTCTGCCGAGCACAAATGCTCCTGTAATGTTTTGCTTTCTCAATTCCACTATAATCAGAAGCTGCGCATCCCACTTGTTTGTTTTGGGATGATATTGATCACCTATTTAGTGATATCCACTCTATTGGACATGTTCAACCCTCTTTTCCAACACTTGCACTCCCTTATAAACAAAAGCTTTGTTAGGTGCATGATGCGCCAATGTTTGACAGTGGGTTAGAAAGTGAATCGTTAAAGTTATGTTTTTTTAGCAAAGTCTGTATGGTCTCAAGTGATCTTGCAGCTGGCGGTAAAGTGTCGAATGTATGACCTTTATTCATCAATATTATTTCCTACATTATGTGTGTTTTGTTGTGTTATCTTTGCTATGCGGTTGCTGTGGTCGTGCATTTGTCACCTTTGCCTTAACTGCCATGTATTAACATTTTAGTCAAAGAGGGTCCTGAATTTACTATTGTGACTGCTGGTGAATGGATGGACACTCACTGACTTTATTTAGTCACATAGGTGTACTTATGGCATGGTGTCTTTCAGTATTTGTTTCTCTGTGACATGCTGTCAGAATGTCAAGCTGTCATCCTTTCAGGTCTATTTGTTTCTTTAACTTTTTTAGATAAAAAAAAATGTTACTTTTCCACGTCCGTGTCCTTCACAGATATACATTTTTATATAGGCCGTATTCTTGCAATAATTACCGGGTAACAGTAAGTGATGGGACAAGCTGAGAGCGGATGTCAGTTGGGTGTTAGCAGCTGGTGCCTGTTGCAGGTAACAGCAGTTCTTGTTGGCATTATTTTCAATAAAAGAAGCAAGTAGGCTGAACCATCCTTGTTCACACAGAAATATTACAAAAATGAAGAGGATCATGTAAATGTTATGGTGTCTCTAGCTGATTCAAAGAAGAGATTAAACTTGGTGAAACACGGATGCTGCACAACTTCGGGTTTTTATGGTAAAACAATCTTGTGCATAATTGCATGGAAAATGAAAAACAGTTGCTTCGAGCGCTGATTACCGATCACTCACAATAGCGGAAATTTGAAACACACTTAACATGCAACAAATATATCATACAGATACAGAAGAACACAAAAATATTTGAAGAGTTTAGGGAGATATGAAATTTATCTGTTTCTACATCGTTGCCAAAGTGTTGGTGCGTACTATAAATGGTAAAATAGAAAATACTCTATTTTGGTTTCAAAATTAAGTGTGGGTCTTATGCACGGGTGCGTCTTATAGTTGGGGAATCGCGATCCTTACACTGCATGACAATGAGATTTAGTCATGACCAGGGAAGTTCTTTTGATGGACCACACAAAAATTCCCAGGAGTTAGTGAATTGTCAAACTGTCCATTTTCATTTTCGTGTTTGCCTTTATGTGTGAACAAGAGTGCATGTAATGAATCCTGCCCAATGTTGGGGGACTGCAGATTTATTTGGCATAGGGGGGTAGAGTGCACCTCCCTGAGGATGTGTGGTGTGTTAGCGCTGCCGTGTTGCGCTGCTCTCCATCCTGACAGTAGAATAACATATGGAGCAAGATTTAAAGACTTAACACTAACAGGTTTATGCCCTTAGTGCTTGCTGACTTTTGCTTCTCAGAGAAATGGTTCCAAAATATGCCAAATGTTTATGTGCATTAAAGGCAACACTTTATGTGGTATTTGTGGTAATTAATCAGTAGCGGTTCTTCGTTTTATCTCATGCATGTAGTTGTACTGCTGTGTCCATATGGCCTTCATCAACAGTTTGGAAAATGACCAATGCCTTCAGGATATAATTTTGAGGAACGGCAAAGCATTGTGGAGTCTTTTTTTTTTTTAATCGTTAAGCGCCTTTGTGTCCCCCATTTTTGCATGATTAGGTTTGAAGTCACGCCGCATTATGAATCTATTTTATAAATGTCGAAACAGATGGTTGACTTGTCTGAGTTCTCACTCTGTGAACCTCGTCTGCATAATGCATTTGTTTTAGCATTTGTTTGCCCTTTTGAATCCCTCTGTTAAACCATCAATTTGTAAGTATCCCCAATTTTACAAGTGCACCTATATAGCTGTAAAGTAGCTAGTTTAAAATGCCAAAGCGCATTTAACTTGCCTCCTGCTTGTTTTCTCTGGTGATAGAGAATGATGTCCCTTGTGATTTTTTAGCTTTGACACCAAATTTTCCCAGCAAACCCTTTGCGTGCCAACGCAAGCTTTTTCCTACAACATAATTAGATGGATCCAATAGCTGTCATGTTTGAAATTGTATTAATTACTAAATAAATGAAAGCTAAAGTGCCGTTTGCATTTTTTACCCCTCTCATTATGGCCTGATTCTGTTTCTCAAGAGAGAATGAGCAAAATAAAAAAAATAAACGCAAAATTAAATGATACTTTCTCAAAAATATACCTCAGAAGTCATGGAAACCATGAGCCATAAATCTTGCACTTTTAAACGACCTACATCATGATATTTTTACACTTTCCACAGTTAAATATATGTATATAAATTACATTTGGCACATCAGCAATTTAATTTCTTATTATTATTAGTTTCATAGTACTGACCTTTCTAAGCAGGAAGTAAAATACAGTATCTCGTTGGTGGGCTGTGCTGCCCACCTTGTGGCTGCCACGCCCCCTTTATGATCTCGTTCATTGCTGCTGGACACAAAACATCCATCCAGACATCATCTTGACTGCGTATCCTCACGAAGGTCGCAGAGTGAATTATGGAGCCCAAAACAGGTATTTTACTCACATTAAAATGCAAAATAAAGTCTATATATCGACTTCACGTTCCTCTTATCAAATCGGTTGAACCTAGTATTGCTGACAACAGTTCCGCCCTCGGGTGACTGATATTTAACGTCCAGCTGTGAGCTCCAAAACACAAATTTTTGCTACTTCAGCATTTTCTTCATTAAAATGTTGTAACTAACTAGAAAATGTGCAGGATAGGCCAAATAATGTGGAAGATAGTGGAGTGGAATTGTAGGAAAATTTTGAATTGTGGAGGAAAATGGATACACCCATGGAATGGCGGGAATCAGGGGAATCGATTAAAGTTGGAACAATGTAAATCGAATGAGTAATGGCAAATAAGGAAGGTTACAAAGTTTTGGTGAGAATGGTGGAAATGAATGAGGAATTATGGGTAACAATATTAAAATAGTTATGAATAATTTGAATGTGTCAATATTAGAAATGAAAAAAATGTGAAAGGAATGAAGTGAATGATGTATATGTAAAAAGGGGAAGCTTCAAATGTGAAATGTTCAGAATCCCACTGGGAATGAATTAAGAATTATTTTAGGTGAAAAATATGGAATTATGAGGAAATAATAATATTTTTGAATTATTATAATGATGAAAATGTCCCAAAGGCAAAATGCATGAGATAAATGTTGTGAATGTGTAATGGCAAAGCTCAAAATGTGAAATGTTAAATTTCCCATTGGATATGAATATTGGAATGTTGAAGTAAAAATATGGAATTATGGGAAATATTAAATTGTATGAATTATTAGAATGTTGTGAATGTGTAATGGCAAAGCTCAAAATGTGAAATGTTAAATTTCCCATTGGATATGAATATTGGAATGTTGAAGTAAAAGTATGGAATTATGGCAAATATTAAAATGTATGAATTATTGGAATGATGGTAACGATCCATGGGGTGAAATGAAGGAGTTAAATATTTTGAATATCAAAAGTTCAAAATGTGAAATGTTAAAGCTCCCATTGGGAATGAATGGGGAATCCCCCCATTGAAAATCAATTGTGAAATATTAAAGGGTGAAAAATATGGAATTATGTGTTTGAGAGTGTTTGAATTACTGGAATGATGGGAATGATCCCTAAGCGAGATGAATGAGCTAAATAGTGAAAATATGAAATATGAAATCTGTAAAATCACCCAATGTTAGGTCAATGGGATTTTTGGCATGGAAAACATTGTGGAAAATCTGTAAATATTTGTAAAGTGAAAAATGGAAGCAGTCGTCGCACGATTAATTGGAATAATGGTAGGGCCCCTCTAAAATTCAGTGAGCTAGACTTTGAATTTTTCTTGGTCTTTTTGTGCTTTCTATGATGCAAAAAAAGAATGGTGCCAAGGGGGCAAAGAAGAAATGTGTCCAACCAGATGTCTGTTTGTTTAGCAGTCTGTACCCTCTTGTTCACAGATGTCTTAAATATGTGAGTATTTTTTGCTTAGTTTTATTTTATTTATATGGGTACAACAGCAGTTAAATTTGCGAAAAGAAAGAAAGTATGACTGTGGAGTGGAAACAATTTACATGCCTTGCGAGGTCAACGATGGCTAGAGCCTGAGCTGAGAATGGATTTCGTCACCTTATATTATTTTCAATGTGAAAACTGCTTTAACATTACAACAACTTGGAAATCACCCAGGAACATAACAGATTGTTTTCCACTTTGGGGGTTCTACCAAGTGACAAGTCCATATGTCACAATAAAACATGCTAAGTCTTTTATGAGGGGTCCAAGGTCTCAATGAGAAGGTACAAGAAAAAGGATGTTTTCTTTAGCCACGGACTGGAGAAAGTCAACACATACTATTCTTAACATCATCTTGTCTACATGAATGCATTGCACATTCCGGCCACGTTGTACAGTACATTGTACATGTCAGACCAGATTGGCAGTGCTAATGTTTCCCATGTGTTTCAGTGTCTGAGTTTGTAAATTTCTCTCTGAGGGTCTGATAGTGATTACAGGGATGGACTGACCACTCATCAGTAGCCGCTTAATTCATCTGTTTTTGATTTTACGCAGCTGTTCCACTATAAACAAATGCAATAACCACCACACAAACCTGCTGTGTGGTGTACACTGCACACATTCATTCCCTTGCGGGTCAGATGGAGTTTTGAAATGGTATTGTCACTCGAGGAACAAAATTTGGACTCAGAAGAAGATAGAAATGCATCCATAAAAATCCAACGTAGCCACTGCTAGCATTGGAAGCTTGAATAACTAGACTCGGTGTGGACTCTAAAAAAAGCCTGGAAAACAGATTGACATCAGGGGCCTAACCAGAATTTTTTTTGTCAGGGTGACACAACTCGTTGTGGTAACGAAGTGTCATTAGCCTCTATGTGCATCAATCTATATCAGGGTTTCATGAAATAAATAAAAATGTACCGTATACATTGTAACATACAGATAATTTAAATAAATCGTGGTAGAGTCAAGTCAAATCAAACCACCCTTAGCCACCATGTAACTCCGCCCCCGCTTGACATAATAGGTTGGGAGCCTGACTTAGCGCTCAGACAATGTGTCACAGAGAACCGAGATCTTAATACTATCAGATATCAATTCCGTGTGACAGATTAAATCAACCTAAAGAATCATAGCAACTGTGTGGCGACTGATAAATCCAAGTACAAACTTGTCACAACATGTCATAAAAGCAAATACAGGATTCGACGTACTGTATGTGACAAATAAAATAAACACATAAAAATTGCAAAAGATGTCAAATTCACGACCATTATTACAAATACGTCACCACAGCAATTTCATAAGAACTGATATCACAACCGCAATAGTCCACATGCATTGGGTCAAATGGACACTTCCCAAACTGATCTAGCACCCACTTTGATATGCGCTTAACTGCCACTCACAATTTTTCCAATTTTTGCCCCATTTTTCCAACAACAAGCTCGATGGACATGCTGGATATTTGTTGATATCTCCAAACTAAAATAAAATTAAGATACAGTACTTTCTATGTGAAAGTATAAGCAGGAGGTAACAACAGGGGATTGGCTAGAAGCCTTTTGGTCGGGTGACCACCTTAATACAACACTTTAGTTAGGAGTGGCCAGGGGTGGCATACACAGTCAGAGTTTCATCAATTAAAATTATATTTATTTGAGCTAAATTTGCCTTTGATCTAAATGTAAATGTACAATTAATATCAAAGATGGTATCAAGTTTTCTCCTAGTATCCTGGCCACCATGCAGCTACGTCCCTGGTAGCGCATTTTATGACATTCCAATATTGGTTGGCAATATTGGTTAGGCTTCAATTAAGCAATATTCACATCTTGTTAACCCTGAAAGCCATTCATAAAATATACCGTGTCCGCTTATGTGCAAGTACTTAAAATGATGAAAAGCCATCATTGCTTCACTTAACCCTGTTCTATGATGAAATTCTTCAACTCAAATTGATAAACGCATGCTCCATGTCAGTCACTGTCAATCTGCCATATGCAGGCTTTCCTTAGTGGTACGCAAAAGAATGTATGGAAACTTACAGTCCACACGCTATACTTTGAAAAGTTTGTCATTTTTGATGAACAATAGTCCTACTAGGCTACTGTGAATTTACTATACTGTGGAATGTAGGACCTGATGGTCATATTTGGTTACTTAAAGGGCAATTTGAATGGCAGCGATGGGGCCACCTTGACAGCAGTCATTTTCAGATAAAAAGTAACTCAAACTATCATTAGTCAATTCAATTCCTACTTTTGTTCAGCATTAACACTGTAGTAATCACAAGTTCTGTTTGTAAATATACTCAAACAGTAATTTACCCCAAATGTCAAACGTTATATTAAATAGTTTACTTTTAGTCTCACTTGGCCTGAATGTGATTTTCCACTAGGTTCAACATAAACAGCAAATTCTTCTTATGATTCTTGTGTTGTTATTCGAGCTGACTTTCAGTTTTGCACATGAAAAACAGAACACTTAGATCATTTCCATTATTTTATATCAGGAATCATTAAAAAACATGCTGAGTAAGCAGATCCTCAGATGGGTCACCTATGCTCACCATGAAGTAACCTACCTGCTCTTATTTCCTAATAGTGATTGTGTTGGAGAACAAAAACAGGAATTGGCGTAAAGCCGATCAAGTGGCTTGGTGCTGACCTGCTCATCTTAGGTTCGCAAACGGACACTGAGCAGAGGAGCCTGATAAACAAGTGATTAAACATAAGCATGCAGGCTTGTAACGGATGAAAAGATTTGGACTTGAATAACACAAACGTCAATGGTGGGACAATGTGGCAAAGGTGAAAAACATCAGTGATCAGGATAGCTGGATGATGAAGTTTTAAGGTCAAGTCACAAGTTCAGAACTCATCGTCTTGCTTCACAAAAAAGAGCAATGAGATGTGATCTTGAGGTTCTGGGAACAGGAAGCCAATCCACACTTCTTGCCAAGTCAGCATTATGTGTATTAAATTGAAACCCTTTAGTATGTGAAGCAATCTCATGATCCCAATGAATGAGCGTTACCATAAAAGTAATTGTTTGGCCATTTATATATATATATATATATATATATATATATATATATATATATATATAGTACACCTACACACATCTCAAATCTTTATAAAAATACATATTCAATACTAACAGAAATGACTAGCCTGCAAGCATGGTGTACGTATAAACATTTTCAAATGTATTTGACAAACCAAAACCATGCCCATGTCAACTCAAGTAGCAGAGGCGTGGGATACAAATTTTACAACATTGGCCCAACTCCGTTCCAGGCACAAACATTAGATAATAGTGAGAACATGACTTGTTCATTGCTTTTGAAACTCAAATCGTTCTGCATTTAGCATTAACAGAACCACAGGTGACCAGGGTTGGACACTGATAATCGGAAATCGAGTGGAACTGGGACTATAATTCTGGCTTTTTGGACTCATTCATATTTTAAAATGTCGGTGCTCAATTTTGGTTCCCAGTTCGCTGGGCGGAAGAAGCACGGAAGAAGGAAGCCCGAACTATTGCCCGTTTTCCACTTCTCTCGGCCGGTTGCGGACTAGGTCCGCTGTTCACCTGCATGTGACGTATGCACAGCAAAGAGCGGATCTCCCTAGCAACACTGCCCATACGAACCTGCTGTAATAGCAGTCAGTCTTCGCAGGGTCAGTGAGCTTGCCTGTTGATGCGCCTCAACTGGCGACTACCATAACCGCTGTAGATCCAGACCCAAAGTGAAAGTCAACTAATTATTTCTAACAAATGCAACAAACTGAAAACAGCAAGTCAACACACAAATGCAGCTAATCTTTTGCTTATAGCATATCCATCTACAGCATACATACTTGTGTATACTGTTGGATACAGTACTATATATACAGTACTGAACAATACTCTCATCATTGTCTTTTGGTACTGCACTGCTTGGCACTGCTACTCAAATGGGCTCCTGGATGGCCACACTTAAAAGACATCTGACTGACTTGCGAAAAGGATCAGTGCACCCTAGCTAGGGACCGCTCATTGTCAAAAAGTGCACCTGTGGCCCCCCCTCCACCATCCCACCACCCCATTGTGCTACAAGTCAGAAATTTAGGATCCATCTTTATTCATCGTGATCCCCTCTGCTTCAACCTTCTGTTACCCTTACTTAGCATAATTAGATGCCACCCGCTCAAAGGGCAAATGAAGTCAAAGGTTAGGTTACCATAGTATTACGTGGCAATACTTTACTGCTCCCTCCACACATACTTAACCCTTATCATATATGGAGTGATTTATTTGTGGTTTATATTAATTCAGCCCAGATGTGTGATTTAATTTTTGCATGTTATTTAAGTGACTTCCTTTCTAATGTGCTGTTGAAAATTCTGAGAGACCAGACCTGAATTTTCTGAACCAAAATAAACATAGTGGCTATCGATCTTTCTTGATTTCAGGCTTGTAAGCATTTCCAGCTACACCAAGATATCAGGTGTGGAGAACAATGAGCAATCATGCAAAACACATTAAATTAAATGGATAAATGAAGTTGTTCTGCAGTGACGTAATTGGTCTTTATAATGAATGTTGGCTCTGGTTTTCCGTTCTGCATGTAGTAGTCTAACTATAATCAGGCTTTGGTTACTTGTGTTTTATGTGTATAAAAAGCACGGTGACAGCACAGACTTTAGCTGAGTTTGTGACCATCAAGGGACCCTCTTGGGCAACAGCACACCTAACAGTATATTGCAACACATGCAGATAAATTAGGTGCATTGGCAAAGTACAAGAATGGCTCTGGAAGTGATAAAATAAGAAGCATGCTCGAGAGCCAAGACTAGACTGTGCAACCTGATCTGACATAATTTTAAGCAAAAAGCCCAAGATTGATGTGGACAAGGTGAATTAAATACAAGTCATATGATAGCATATACACCAAGAATGGAAAAAAATGGACAAAGAGAACAAAGAAAAAACATTTCTCCCTCCATTACATGTAAGGTAGCAAGAAAAAAAAATGTACCTAACCCTAAATATGTTTTGTTTCCTTTGCTACTTCCTTTGTGCCACAAGTTCAGCCTTCAACACTCAACGATTCATCTGTGGAGTTCTAAGTGTAGTGCAGTATGTTCATTTCCTTTACTAACTGAGCTCCCATCCTCAATCTTCTCACTTTCCAATTATTGCTATTTATCTTCACCCAATGCAGAAGTGGAAAATCTGTTATGTGCGCTAAAAGAATTATGCAGAAACACTGCTTAATTTGTAGTGAGGTCAAAGAATATACGAGACAGACAGCCTAACAATACTCACGGGCATATATTATTTATCTTCTGTGATGAATGACTGCATTTCTGAAGCTTATCTAGCAGTTGTTAAGCTATTCTTCATTTGTGTATGCCTGTCTGTATTATACAACTAAGATGCACAAATGACCAGAATTAGACCTTTGTGGTGCTGAAATGGACTGATGGCAAAAAGATGAATTGTGATTGAGAGAAACAAAAAGATCAAAAATCATGAATCAAGACACCAATGTAAAACTACTTGTTTGAGTGTAGTGAGATTTTTTTTTCAGTTCAATTGAAAAAAGGCACCATGACAGAGAATTTTTTTTTTCTTCTTTTTAATGAACCGGTCCTTGGAGGAAAAAGGTCCACAACTCCTACTTAGAATCATATAATTTGCATCTTATACATGATTTTTGCTGAAAAAAACGTGATGAAGCAATCAGTTCCATTTTTGATTGTTGTCATAAAATGTGCTTTTTTTAGGCTAAAACAACGATTATTATTTGGCCTCTGTTGATTTATGATGTTTCAGGTCGTAATCTTTCATCTCAGTTTTGAGGACGCCGAACTTTCTCCAGCAGGACCTCATGATCCAAAGCCATTTGCTTCTGGTCTATGTTTAGTTACTTGTGTTGAAGGTCATGTCACTTTCATTGTCGCTTTATTTCACTGGTTTTTGTGTTTCCTGTGTGGGAACATTTTTATTGTGCTGAACAAGTTTTGCCTCCCGCCGTACAATCCTAAGAGAGTCATGATGCTATTAAATTGGGGGTTCTTGTTATCCGGCCAGGTTCATGACCTAGGGAAACTCCACAACGAGGATGAGGAACTTGACCATCATGTAAGGAAAAACAGGAAAACTGGGATCAACATAGGAAAACATCTGAAGTATTGCTATTTAAAAAAAAAGGTACTTTTTTTCACATAATTTACACAGAATTAATGTGCGCCCTTTTGTTTCATGTGAGAACTTTGGCTTTTTACAAAGTGCAGTTTTATCAGAAAACAGTGATTTACATGAAGAATGCCTTCCCCATCCACACACGCCACACTCATGGCGTAAGTAAAGGCACATTGGTATCCGTTGAACAATGCACATGACATTGAGAGCAGGAAATGTTGTGACCCTTGTAATACACCAATGTCAGCATAATTCATCCAGAATAAAACCTTCAACGTCATACAAATCCTCCCATGACATTATCGAACACAATCACTCAAAAAAATAAATAAAAAAAAGACAATGACCATGCACAGGCTTCCACAGAAGGAAACAAGGCAGTTTAAACTTAAGTGAAAACTGAACCAAGCAACAAATCTCTTTCAAGGGAAAACCAATTTGATTTCAAAATTACCCTTTGGAAGCATACTTTTTTTTAAAAAAAAAAAATCAAAAAAGGCCAAATGAATTAAAAAGAAACAATAGAGCAGTGGTCCCCAACCCCCGGTCCGTGTGGGCTGCACCCGAAATAATGTTTTGGAGATGATTTACACCCAACGCGAATAAGGCGAAAAAGCGGAGAGTTTTGTATTGTAGTCAATAGAGTTCGCGTGACTGGGCGCGAATGCACGTCGGGCGACGCGATGGACGCGAATGGAGCGACGCAAATGGCCGCACGTGGTCACGAGAAGCAAAATTTCGCCTTTCGCGTGAAGTTAATTTTTTTTAACTTTTTCTGCGTTTCGCGTCGCGACAGCCAATCAACTTCGGGAACATTCAACGGCTCACGCAGGGGGCAGGAAAAAATCATGGCGGCTGCTTTGCTGTCACTGGGAGCGATCCAACACTGCCAGCTGAGCTTTCGATACAAAACAGAGCCAAGCAAGAGCACTCACCTGGCTTGTAGAAAGGCGGAAGCGAGAACTTGGGACATCTGGTATGTGCAGCGTTTGCTTCACTTAACAGCTGTTGAACCGTAGTTACTGTGCTAAGCTAACGATAGCGCAGCATTGTCAGCACAATATTTAGCACAGTCTCGGCCGCTGAGAGATTGCGACATTGAAAACTTTTGGCACCGCCTCTGGCCGTTGTTGATATTACATATATTACATACATAGTGAGAAGGTCCACAGTATAAATGTAAGGCGTTGACCGGTCCGTGGTGATCAAAAGGTTGGGGACCACTGCAATAGAGGATAAAGGACAATGTCAGTGCAAAAACATTTCATTTAAAAAAATGTACACAAGGAGTTCACTTTGTAGTGCATTAGATAAAAATAAAACAATATACTTCACAATGTAATTTTATTTGTTATGCGCTTTGAAATGAATTTTAACTGTACCACCTTTTCTATTGGAGTAAATGTCACAAACTGCCAGAAAAAATTGAAAAGAAAATGTTTTAATTCTGAAAACTCCGAGGTGTAATGACTTGAAGAGTGTTGGGGATTTTGAAGGGTTCATCATATTTACGGACATCACTAGTTGCAATACATTTATTATTACACATGGGAAGGAATAACAGAAATGCTGTGTTGTTTTCTATCATTCATCTTTATCTTGACAACTAAAGGCTGATGCTCTCTCAAGCTCCATCTAAAGAAACAACATTTTGCAATTTCCAGAAATCATACCAGAACATGAGGTTAAATGTCATGTTGTTTCTGTTTACTTTTCGTGTCTTAATGGTCGTCAGCCATTTGAAGGATATTCCTTCAAACAAAGGTCATTTTTAGACGACCCTGCTGAACAAAAACATTGAAAGTACTCAAATTGACTGTCCGGTGGTAAAAAGCGCAATCATCTAATAAAATCTTATGGTGTGATCAAACACAGGATTCCGTTTTCTTCTCTCACACCAACTACCTTCATGTCATCTTTCATTGCATCTATAAACTTCCTCTTTTCAATTCAAAACTCCTACCCTTCGACCAGTATATTCACTATCACTCCTCCGTATAAGTCCAAGCCATCGTAGCCTGCCCTCTCTGACTTTGTCTCCAAAACGTCTAACATGTTCCAGACCCTATACCGATCACTCCCACCCAAAGAGAACCTCAGCAACTTCATCTCTGCTACCTCCAACTTTGCCTCCTGTCTCCAGGCCAAACAACATCTCATCATCACGTCTTGTACACCTTTCCTTTCATTTTGGCTGAAATCTTTCTCACGTAACGTGTCACTTTTCTCCACCAATTCCATCCTGCCTACACTCACTGACCTCCCTTTATCACTCTTCTTTGCTCTGGACTGTTGACCCTAAATACTTAAATCCTCCTTCTTCTCCATCTCTTCTCACTGTATCATCATTCTTTCTCTGGGTTCCTGTCATTCACACACATATACTCCACCTTGCTGTGGCTGACCTTCATTCCTCCCTCTTCCAGGGCCAATGTCCACCACTCTTGTTCTTACACCTGTTCCCTACTCTCACTAAAAATCACAATGTCATCTGCAAACATCATAGTCCATGGAGATTCTTTTCTTTCTATCAAAAGAGCAAACAAGAAGGGGCTCCTTCTGTCTTTCTGTCCTCGCATAATAGAGAATACAATCAAACACAGAACTTTATTACTGTAAAGCAAAGACGCCGTGAATAGATGTGATGCATTTCCACAAAACCAGGCTAGTGCTGCGGAGATTAGTTTTGAGTTATTGATGTCCATTGTGGGATTTCTACAAAAACGGTCTTAATTTCCATTTCCCAGCAGCCAAAAGGTTCAAATTATAATCTGTCAAGAATATACCTCGAAATTCGAACAGGTTGGCAACCCTAAACAAACAGACCAGTCAATGAAAGTTCAACTAAGGTTTTTAATAACAAAAAGTGCATGCACCGCTTGAGACTATTAATACAAAACACAGATGGAAGAGTACAACCAAAGATGCCAAATTAAAAGATGAAAGTGACAAACCTTTGACTGCCTTTTTCTTAAAACTGAGAATTTCAAATAGGCAACATTCACATCGCTGTAACCCCATCCATTTTTAAGCTCCCTTCATGTAATAAATATTACTTTAAAGGGAACAGAGTGTAGAATTACAATAAATTAATTTCTCAATTTTCATTTTCGGAAACAGAAGCCTGGTTACTAATGTGCTGTTGAAAATTCTGAGAGACTAGGAATGAATTCACTCCTGAATATAACTAACCTTCTAAAACTGCTGTGTGTCAAACCCAGAACATCTTGACTAAGTAATGTTACCCATTTCTTATTTAATCCGTTTGAGTGGAACATTGACTAGAAATGTCTTGACTCTGGCTGCTTGTCTTTTTCTTTGTGCTCAGAGGAGGCATAAATAGCTACAGAAATGAGAGCTGCCAATGTATAGACCTCTCGGTGCAGTGTAAAGATGCTTTTGACACTCATTGGACCTTGAATCCTGCACCAACCACCCACAGCGTTGGTTTGGGCCAAGAATCATTGCCTATGGTTTAGCTGAACTGCTTTCATAGGGACCACCAGGAGGTGAGATGTAAAGCTGAAGTTCTTTTTAGCCGACTTGAAACAGATATGATATGATATGAAGCAGACTGAAGTCATTGTTTTCTTTGCATTATATAGGTATATATGTGTCACCAATACAAAATCATCTTAATAATCCATTTCCCCTGCTCCTTTAATAGCAGTTATCATGAATAGTGCTCTTGAAAACCTAAATTCAACAAAGTTATTTTATTAAATCCATTAATCCATGTCCGGCTTAAATTTCCATCTCAAGACTTCATAAACGCAGTGGAAATTTTAAAATAGTCTTGGGAATGTGCTATTAGTTTCTAAGAAAGAGGGAGAGGGTCATGAACCAGATAAGAGTCAAGAAAAATTAAGAAATTGGTTTACACTTTCCCCTGTCGCTTCTTTTTTTCAATTATACCAAATTCTATTCTATTCTATTCTATTCTATTCTATTCTATTCTATTCACATAATGACAAATAATGTATGTTTTGGTTCCACCTGCAATGGCAGTGCGGAGAACTTGTTGAGGGAATGGTTGAATAGAAAGCAAATCTACCATTTGTCATTTTTTTATGAATAGTTAGAGGTAACAGCTAATTTTTAGTTGTTGTTTTGACTTGCAATACCTGATAAGACAAATCTTTACTTTTATGATATACATGTATACTTTTATTTTTCACAATGAAATACCTTAAGTGTTTTGTTTATTTTTGTGTTCTGCTTTGTAAATTTTGTCTCAAAAATAGTTTTACCCTAAGATGCATTGGTTTAATGAATCGTTTCAAATGCAAATTCCTTTTTAAATTTAGCAGCACTTGAGGACGATGAAGATGATGAAAGTAAGCTGAGAAGATCAGGATTGTGCCTGATCACAAATGAGCCAAAATCGTCGGAGAACGCGAAATGACTGGTGTTCGATGCTTGAAGGGATACTTTTCTTATTTATCCATTTTCAGCGGTAGAAATGCCATTGTTCAGCTTGCGAATGTCACATGACAAAACCCGTTTTCTGGGTTTTGTCATGTGACACAGGTGAGCCAGGATTGGCTTTTACCTGCGCTCTGAGCATATGTGGTTTCACTTTCAGTCCTACAGCAACTGCCAAAAAGCGTTTTCACGAAAATTGATTATGATATCAAATGAATTATAAACAAAATACAAACCTTTTACTGATGAAAATGACTAAATAAGTAAAGTAGCTCTTATTTAAATTGTGAAGGGAGACAAAAACAAAATGATGCAGTAGTTTTCTGGATGAGTCTTTTTTTTTTTAATTAAGTCAAAGAAACTGCTAAATAAAAGCTATTAAAAAACTGACAGACAACATTTCAGAGGACTATGAAATGAATCAAGTACATACATATTGACTTTGCACCTCGTTCTTCTCCTGTTCGTTCAGAAACAATATTGTGACATTTTGAATGGCCCATAGTCCGATCGCTCGGAAGTCGAGGTCCCACTGTAATTAGCAAGGGGTGAGTGTGTGTGATGAGAAGGAATGTTCACACTCATGTGGAGCAACAACCTCCCTCCTGTCCCTCTTCCTGCAGGTATTCTGAATTCCCGCGGGGATGATGTTGACTCAGCTGGCATCAGTCAAGTGCTGCTGTTGAGAAAAGTCTTCTTCATTTGTCCTGCTGTTATCCGCCAACAGCACCTAAACCCTCTTAAGCCCCTCTTTATTATCCTTGACACTTACTGAAGACCACACTCTACCTTCCTGTCCTGCTGTATCTTCTCTCTGCTGCCAACTTCAAGCTCCCTCTGCATTGTCTTCTCGGTATATTATTTTCCCTTTAAAACGTACGTACAATTTTTTGGTTTCAGTGCACCAAAGTCCGTGTTTTCTTAGGTCCTCTGTGAGGTTAGAGGTCAGTGAGGGCCTGCCTTGGTAAATTTCCCTTAAGGGTTTCCAAGGACAAGGTCTAAACATCCTCCACTAATGCAAGCAGCTTGTGTCTTTGCCTCAAGGTCTAAGGGTGTGTGTTTGTTTTGTGTGTGTGTGTTTGTGTGTGTGAGCGCATGATCAATATTATCTGCTTGCTCTTAGAAGTATCACCTCTGATGTGAATTCATTTATTTCTGAATAATAGACATTTATTTTGACCATTTAGCTTCTGGTACAATTGTCTTGGAGAGAATCACATTATCCTTTCCCGGGCTGGCAAATAAGAATTAGTTGTTGTAAGTGAGGTGTTCAAGGGGTGAGGTGGTGAGGAAGTGCTGCCTCTACGAGTGAAAATACGATTAGAGATTCAAATGATTTTCTTCAGATTTCAGGTTGCCACTTCCACAGGTATTAGCCACTCATCTTACTGTAACACCCTTGCTCCGCCCCACTGGTTAGCATGATAAAGAAAACCGTATTTGCCATTGATGGGGGCAGGTGAGTCGTGGTGCTATGTTTAGACTAGTAGAGGCGGATAGAACATATTACAGTAAAGCACATTTTGGGGTTTACTTCCATTTATTATTTTAAATTGTGAAGAAAAAAAAAACATTTAGTATAACTCCTTCAGGGCCCAATTATTGCCTTTGTTAGATGCACGTATGGCTTTGCATGGAGCAGACATCATACAGATGGAGCGCATCAATGTCATTTTAAAATTTGTTGTAACTACTGATCATAACATTCTAAAAAGAATATTCAATTTGTATTATTAGTACTGCACTAATGAACTAAGGTGAAGTTTTAGTTTAGAAAACATTACATTAAAAAGGTTCTATGTATCCTCATGTTTGTCTGTTGTTTATTTTCTGGCCCAAGTTGCTCCCCTCTCACTCTCCATGTATGTACATCAAGCACATTATTCTTATTAAGGACTCTGCTGCAGACAGTTTCGATTCCTCTGCAATCAGATAATGATGAAAAATATTTGTTTCACTGCTAGATTTGTTTCAAAACAAATGCCGCTACCAGAAGGTGATCATGCTCTTCAGTCTAATTGGCTGATAACAGTCTCCGTCAATGAGAAAGACAAATAAGCATCCATACCCACAATGCCTGTGGTCACATCTGAAAACACACCCTCTCTCCCTCACTGGGGATAAAATAACAAAGCTAAAACCTGCTTAAACACAGACCAGAGTCCAACGGGGATATTTAAAATACGGATGGAAGCTTTACAATGATGCTAAAGATGTGAACAAATGTTCGTTGTTGTAAGAAAAAAAAAAGGAATATAGGAAATTATATCACACAGAACTCAAGTGTGAAGTCAGACAATTTTATAGATTCACATAAAACACCGTTCTTCTATCAAAGTCAAACTATTTTCCCAGAAAACACTTACTGTCCTTTGGGGGTTCGTTGTGCAACATTTATATATTTTTGTCCGTCCAAGTCGAGCTTGTTTTTGTGTGAATTGTCTTTTTTTCGCCTTTATTTTCTCCAGTACAGATGTGAGTAATACTGTCGTATCTTGGCAAGAAAGATTTCTTGGACAAAAGAGAGGGGTGCAAAAAGAAATCAAATGTTAATGGTACTTGCACACCACAGTTCTACCACAATCTTTTTATAGTAGTTTGTTATAGGTTGGTTATAGATAGTGGTTTTTTTTGTGATGAATTATATTTGAATTTACTGTGGAGTATTTTTTTCCGGAGTACAAAATTTGGAATTGAATGTTTAATTAACATACTATAATTAATTGTAATAGAGGTACTGTATAAGCAGAAGTTAGCAGTCAAATAAAATACTGACACCAACTTTAATGTTAATAGTTGAAATCTTCTAAATGTTGTATATGAAACTCACAAACCTTAATTTTTGAATCAATAACAGTCATTCCAAATGCGTTTCATGAAAAATAAGTGGTTCTGGTTTCATCTCTTTTTGTATGGCAGTTGCATGTTCAGCCTGTGCTTGTGTGCACATACTCCAGGTAAACCAGCTTCCTCCAAAATGCCAAAAACATCCGTTAGGTTCAAAGAAAACTCTAAATATCCCACAAGAGTGAATGGATGTTTGTTTTTGTGATTCAGTGGCGACCAGTTGGGCGTGTACCCTGCCTCTCAACCTGAAGGCTGCTGGGATAAGCTTCTGCTCAGCCGTGAACCATAACAAAGGGAATGGTAGAATATTAAAGAATATAATGTCATATACAGTACTATTAAGTAAACAGTTAATATAATGTTAACATGTTTACATGTACAGGTGTTTGTTAAGGGAACTCAGATTAGACTTTCTCAGGAGATACCAACTCTATGTCCCACCTAAAACTAAAAGTTTGTTGACAAAGACATTCTGTATCAGGTATTCAGAGAACACATTCGTGACTTTTGAAGGTCAAAGAAGTTGTGCTAATCTCAAGACAAAACAAAAAAATGATTTCACTTTGAGAAGGATTACTGATAAAAAGCTTTCATGTTTTTCCAACCATTTACCCAAACCACAACGCTAAATGGCTGTGATGAGATGTGTTTCACACCTCGTTTATCATTAAATGGGCAGAAGTGGCTTTTAAAATTCATCATTTGTGAACGCTATGAAAAATGCCTTTCTTTACTCCCCCATAGTAAATGAATCCCTCAGCCTGCCAGAAAACTGGACCAATCTCTGTGTTCTTTTGACTTTCCCATGCACTCGCATTGTTTTGGTCAAACCAAAAAGCAAAACAAAGAGGAAAATCCAGATTTAGGTGATCAGCTTCCTATTTAGACTTTTGTGCAACACCATATAGATTCCTTTCACGTTCATACGCACTCTTTTGTGCTTAAATGAAAGCTGTTTTTTTTTTTCAATGCATTTATAATTGGATGGGATTTTCGATATTTGCGTGCTGGCCAAGCCCTTAAAAAGCCCGTTCATGTTCAATGGCCACACTTAAATTTTAAACTTGACAAATAGTTGGTAAATTGAATAAAAATGAAAAGCAAAGCCGCAAAATATGAATGTATGATAAATATATTATTTAGTAAAAGAGAAATATAGTAATAGGAATATAATTATTATAAAATGCCACAGTGCATTATTATTATAAAATGGTAGAAAAAATGTTAAGTTATTTTAGTAACTTTTTAAAAAATAAGCTAATGGAACTCACCATTTACACCAAATTAATGGAGGCCCCGAGCTTGTACCTCTGTACCAAGCCAGGCCTATTTAGGAATGATCGGAGGCAATGACACCCGAAGTGTGTTGCTTACATCCAGTCGACACCGTTGTTTTGTTTTTGCTGCGGTCACTGCAGAAAACCCAGCTTCACGCAGAAAGGATGTTGCAAATGGCAATAGAGTTTTGAGTGCTGTGGTGGTGATCTCAAGGTATTCTGCTATGACTAATCCAGTCATATGACTATGACTCTGGCAAAGTCGTCTTCTCAAGCATACTCTTAAAGCCGGCATCCTTTGCCATCTCTAGCAGTTCAGCTTCTTGCACAGGCATGCAATTTTTTAACAAATTGGTCGTGGATACATTCCTTGCCAGTTTGTGGGTCATTTTTGGCTGGAAAGTACTGCTTGAAGTCCTTATCCCGATAAATCATTATTTCAAATTGGAGTCCTTGTCTTGTTAAAATCTTTTTTTTTCTTCAAAGTTGTAGGCTTTTCTCCTGTCTCTTCACTGGGCCTTTCCCCCTTCCCAAAGAAAATTTACAAAGACATCCGTTTCATACACATTTTGCTACTTTCTTGGAGGAATTTGGGCACTCAAGTCACCGAAAGAAAATGCCAAAAGAATCTGTTTCAAAATAAAAAGTTTTTTTCAAAATAACTTCCAAACTCTGACAGTACATGAAACGGAACCCATGCAGGTAACAATTGACAATGATATGGTAACCCTGATGCGGGAATGGGCTTCCATAAAGAGGCCTGTGGCTTTACCAAAAAAAAAAAAAAAAAAATCATGGAAACATGCTATTTTTGTTTATGTTAAAGTACTGTGTTAGCGTTCCTTTTCTAGCCTGCAAACAGAAAATGTAACATTTGACTTCTTGGTGGTTGACTATAATGTATCACAAAAGCTGCATGGTGAAATAGATTTTGACAAAATAGCCCTAATGTTGGTGATGTAAATTAACATGTAGTAAACATCTGCAAACTGATAATCGGGAACAGGATTGTTATTAGAGGCTACTGTCACAGGACTTTCTCCAGCTGCCAATCTTACTTAATGTCGTGATATCACTACTGTCAAGTCTCTTGTAACTGCAGGCTCTCATCACTTAAAATAATCTACTCCAGGGAACTTTCATGCAATGTGCTCTTGACTCTTGGTGATTTTAAGCACATGTGACAGTTTTGATGTGAAACAATAATACACTTGAGCCTCTAGTTACATGGTAAGGATTTGCATTAATGGTTTGCATGTTGGCCTCTAGACCAGCTTCATCCAGCGTTAAAACTGACATGCATTATTCATTACTTATTACTGTCCTTTCAAAGTAATTAGTGACATTACAATATTACTGTATTTGAAATGTAATGCATTACACTACTATTACTTTCATATTACTCTCACCAACATAACTGCAAATATGAATTTGCCTTTCTAAATAAATCTTATTACGCTCATTACACATCCAGTGGAAGGTTGGCTTAAGCCTAAAAAACAGTACAACTCATTTGATCTGTATTCTATTATAAACCTTTATAGATATGACAAGATACAGAATCTTTTCTTTTTTTATTTTAATTCCTTTATTACTTAGCTTCACAGCATAGTGATGCATTGTTAACGCTTTAGGCAAAAAACAGTGCATTCCACAATTTCGACGTTAATATTCAAATTCACGTTCAGTCAACTAGGTTAGGGACAGACGTTTCAAAAATAGATAGTTTTGGTGGAGCTAACGTTAGCAGCGACCCTACATCATTGTTGTTGTGTAAAGGTACTGTTTAATATGAGTTTTTATGAGCTTCATCTCGATACATATTAACCAAAACAATTTCTAGACCATTATTAATAGCAATTGTACAGTGAAAATTAGCGACAGGGATCTTGCTGGCAAGGTGTCGAAACGCTGGTGAATCCACTGTGGAAAGCGCACAAAAACCACGTAACTATTATATTCTTCTTTACTTTATCTCTGGCGATTTGGAAGTAATGAGCGTATGTCCAGTTTGTGTACGTATTGTCCATATTCAACCTGTTGCCGCATTAATCTCTGCTGTCGATTGATCGATACTTACAACAGCGAGTAAACATTTTGCCTCAGACTTTTCTTGTCCCATCTCATTGTGTTTTTTTGCAAATTTGGGTGAAAAAACACCACTTTCAAGCTAAAAAACTATGCGTGGACTAGAACTAAATTAAAAAGCGGCAATTAAAAATGGATGAATGTCTGGCTTTTTATTCTTTTTCATTTATCAGCATTCACAATAATTTTCTGTTTGGAGATTTGCATTCATTGTTTTCATGGTAAGACATACAGATTTCATACAGTACATTCAGAAATTTGGAAAAGATCACATTGTTTTGAAAGAGATGTAATTATTATATGGTTGACTCACTTAAAACAATTCTCTGCATCCTCATTAGATGACAACCATTCATCTCAAAGCTAATGTGTTAGCTGTACAGCATTGTACAGCTAACACGTTGCGAACTATAAATTGCAAGCATTGTAAATTCAAGTATTGCATAACCATTTCATTGCAACAGTAATATTGCAATGTTTGAATTAATGACTCTCTCAAATGTGGTCGTACATAACTTATTTGAGCTCCACTGCCTGGATGTCTAACGCCCACTAATTTCATAATCTTATTGTTTTTGGAATTATTCCCTTTATACGTGACCAGAGCCAGGGAATTCTCAGCCCCTCAATTGCCGTTCTAAAAAAATAATAGGCCTGACTAAAATGTGACATTTTTTCATTTCTCAATGGTGTCAGTTCAGGAAAAAATGATCAGCTTCTCTCCAATAGAGCTGAACATGGCTTTTGATAAATTTGCATTGATTGTGGCTTGTTGCCATTAAAATTGAGGATTAAAATAAATTGATCAGGTAGTAAGTCAAAGTGTTCGTGGTGAGAACAGTAGTTGAATTGACATCATGCTCTCCTTAGTTTATTTGTGTCCACTGGAGTGGATATTTGTTTTTGGTCTTTATCTTTTGAATAATTCGAGATACCCAACTAAGTCATGCTGTGTAGAGGACACCCCGGTCTTTCCCATTCTGTCTTGTGGTTTTCTGTGGGATTCGTAACTCTAACTATCGTAACTATCTTGCTGAGACTTACGGTGGTCAAAAACGAATAGGCAAGGTCTCAGGAGGATCTATCAGAATCTATCCGTACCTACACTTTACAGTGTCCCAACGCCTTTTAGTTCTCCTGACGCCCACCACCCCAGCCTTTTCTTCAGACATAATTGATGTCACACCTGTTATGATCATCCACTTTCACGCTAATAACAATTTCATGCCGCTGTTATGCTCAGTTTATTTGCATGAACCAAATGACATGAAAGATGGCGTTGAGAAGAGGAACAACTGGTTTATGATGTAAGACAAAATAAAGGATCTGCCAGATGATTTGTCCAAAGAGACAATTCCTCACATTGGCATCACTAACGAACCTTGTTGATACAGTAGAACCTCTAGATGCGAATTTAATCCGAAGTGCAGTTTGTATTCTTAATCATTCTTATAAAGAATCACATCTCACATGTAAATTGCCTACTTTGATCTGAGCTCGAAATAAACGCCATATTAAATTTCGTAATGTTTTACCTTACCTTTCAAAAAGCGCGATGTTTGGTAGATGTCAGGCAAATGACACGAAAAAAATGACTGAAGAATAAATTTACTTCCATTTGAACTGTATTTGATTAAAAAAAAGGAAAACATTGAAAACGTTGAAACTTTAATTTACCTGAGATTTTTCTTTAAAAAATGGCCGAAAACATTAGCTTTAATTCCACTTGAACTTTAATTAAAAAAAAACACTGAAAACGTAGAAACTTTCAATTTCACCATCTTTTTGTCTAAAAAAAAAGAAGACTGTAAACAGCTCGCTACTGTGTATTTTTAAAAGGGGACATTTACTTGTCATGTTTTCCTCAGAATTTCTTAGTGTGCCACATTTGAAATTTAAACATAGTCACGTTAGACTAAACCATAACCGAATTGAAAATGTTGCAATACTACAAACATGTTTAAGGAACTGGCTTCAGTATTATTAGCTGCCCTGTGAGGACCGATCCAGAAACAGACATGACACAGAAAGAACTCCAGAAAACAAAGGTGATACATGCTTAAAATGGTAAAGGTGATATATATGACCCTAGCTACAGCCATAGCTACAGCCATTGGTAGAACATTAGTTTTTGCTGTCAATGTGTTTGTAGGTTGGTTTGCAAATGATGATTTCTTTGTTTAGCTGCACAGCGAATGATTACCTGGTTAGTCACTTTACGTGTATTTGATTCATCTTTTTCTTCGTTCACAAAAAAAGTTTCCGTTTCGGACGATTATTTGTCTCCAGTTTGAGGACGCTCCTTTGCTTTTCCGGCATGCCCCAGAGCACAGAGCAAGATGCATACAAAAATCTTTCGGGTGAATGTTAGATATTACTTGGCGATTGTCTGTTCCAACATTAGTCATCACAGTTGAATGCACAAAATAATTGTACAGGCACGCTTAAAACTCTTGTAAGAATTCTTCCCAGAAAATTCAACGTGCCCTCAAATTTCCTCTGGATTTCAGATCTTGGTGTGGGTGCCATGGTCCAACACTGTCATGCATGCAAGTCTAAAACAGACGATACCTTTCTGTATTGCAGCAACAAAAATAATACTCATTATTTTGTTCCTAAAAAATGAAATTTTGGAGATGGATGACATGAGTCCAACAAAATGCTCAGGCATTGAGTCACACCACAACCGAACAGAGGGGTCCCTCTAATGTGTGTTGTGTCCCTTGAAGATGAAGCCAGTACAGTTTATCAGTGCCATCTGTGCATAATGGCCTAGTTATTTCTTTCTACTTGAGGACAGACGCATTGGTCATGGGTGTCACATGGCAATCTGCGCTACATATGAGAAGACATTCGGTTCACAATTGATGGAGACACCCTGGTTACATCAACCAATTATGATGTGGTTGATAATCCGGGAAGGAATGGCAACTGGGGAAAACGCAGTGTGTGATTTTGAGTCTGTAGTGTTCGAACTACTGTGGGCCTCGCGGATGGAGGCGCCCTGCAGCTGCTGGTGTGTGTGACTCCATTGTGTGTCATCCGTACCTAACGTGCATAGTTTGCAGCTCCTTCTCAGTTTGCAAACATAATCACATGGAAAGGATTGGCACCATGGCAGCGGTATTGTGCAAAGACAGCCTCATATCCATGGTGCATATGCCCCGCCCCGCCCCCATTCAAATTCTATGTGAAGATGCATGTTGGGAATCATAACCTTGAAAATATTAGCACATGAAAGGTAGCGAGACTGCAGGAGGGCGATTTCAAACGGTCATACCGGCCCCTCTATTAGCCTCCCGTTTGTTTCCAAATAGACACACACATGCTGCTGTTATTACTCACCACGTGTTGGTCACTTTCAACTTCCGTAGTGGCAAGCACACACGTTTGGCTGACTATTGTCATAATTCTGATTAATGAGCTCACGGGTCACGGTTCGTGTTAAAGTAATTAAGAAGCAGGCACCCCCCCAGCGCAGCCTCCTGCAATCAACAGGTCATTTAAAAGTCATTACTTGGGATGAGTTTTTTTATATATTTTTTTAAAGAGTCAGAGTGTGCAGCACTGGGTGAAGTGCACTACGGGTCATCTGATATGAGAATAGCGAGGTCTTGACTAATGTTTCCCTTGGTGAGGTTGTTTTAGTACACAGCATGGCCCAAGGCTGCAGCATGGTTTTTGATATGGGGAGGTAGGTTGGGGGAATGGGAGTAAATAACCACAGTTGCAAAAAAAGGGAAATCGGGGGAGGGCAGTTATGGGTGAAACAAAACAGACGCGCAGGCACACACACACTTGACAACTGTCTTTGAAACAAAAATGTATCTTGCCTGTGCTCAACAAGAGAATCGGGGCATTGTCTATGCCCTGAAATGGAATAAGATGAAATTCATCCATTTGTCCTCAAGAGGGTCACAGACAACTTGGCTGCTAGTTTATAAATATCCTGACAACTTTGTTGTAAATTCACTTGCTGTAATGAAGTGAAATTCCTTGTTTATAAGAGTCACATATTGTAATACTAAATGTCACATTATTTTCACATGTGCCTTTGTATTTTCAATGGTTCACATTCTTTGAGAGACAAACAATTAAGGAAGAGCCATCTCCCGGAAAAGGCCTGTATCAATCCCACATGGCAGCCAAGCCTCTGCCCTGCAGTAGCTGACCTTGCTCTTTAGACTAATTGTCCAATGGGGGGCGAGGGTGCTCGGAGGGGTTCAGTTTTTTTCTTCACGGGGAAGGGAGCCAGATTCGTCGATCTTTCAAAGACTATATAACACAAGAGTGATACTTAGCTATTATACTATTCTAGCAGCTTGAGCATCACCTTTGAAAATATAGACGACACACAGTGCTAGAAAGCATAGTCTTCAGCTATATATGCATTTTTTTTTTTTTTTTACCATATTTCGAAAACAGTATGCATTTTATTTTGTGTCTAGTTTGGCACAGTGTGGCGCAAAATGTCAGTTCCGCTTTACAGCAGTTTACAGTGGGCTTATTTGTCAAGGCCTGTATTGATTTAGATATAAACTATGGATTTAAACAGAATAAAACCAATATGATGTGATATGCCTCACATGCTCAAAGTGGATTTGGAATAGGAAGTCATGGTTGCCTTCTTGTTGCTGTTTAATTAGAACCTTCGAACATTCTTTTCTCATGGTTCAAGAAATGGTTTTATTTAGTTTTACACTTACTCTAAAACCATCAGCATAGTTTAACATTGTTGGCAATGATTCCAAGACAGTGGAGCTACGAACACTAAATCTTTTGCATCAGAGAGGTTTTGTTTGTTTGTCTGCAGCAAGAACAATAAAAAACGGTTTATAATTATAATTATTATTGGGGCAAAGACAAATAAACTTGGAGAAATTATGAGTCAAAAAAGTTTTATTTTACAATGATATCATAGACAAATTATTCCATTGAAACAAATATATTGAGCAGACTTTCAAGTTGAACACCTAAGGCTTTACAATTGAGAATTTCAAATATTTGATTTCATTTATTTGAAGCATGTTGGATTTGCCTCTGAATAACTTTAAGTTATAACTATATTTAGGTTTCCCACAAAAAAGAACTCACTTGATGAAACATACAAATGTTGAAATTTTTTTATTTCAGAATAAAAAGAAAACATTAAATGTTTTTTTTGTCATCATCGTTACAAAAGCATATTCAACATCCTCTTTTCGTTTCCACAAGCACTTGAGCTTTTTTTTTTTGCCTGCAAACCTATTGTGACATCAAAACATTGCACAACCAGCCATATCACACACTTGGGACAATCCACACAGTAATAATTTGTGTTCACATATTTATTCAGAAAATTTATCAAACTAAAATTATTTTGCATAGAGTTCCCAGAGCCATAACTGGCCCAATAATAGAAACATAACTCCCTGCAGTTATTCATTTTGCCAGTCGATGTCTTTGTGTACACATGGCGCTTGAAGGAACGAAACCTTCTACAAACCATTTGGCTCAGGTGATTAAATGACTAAGTGAGTTCTCACATTACTACCATGAGAGATGCAAAATATCCAAAATAAAAAGTCCAAAACAATAAAGTAACAACCCAAAATCTCAAAACAAACTTACAACAAAATAAAGGACAGAGGACGAACAGGGATGAGTCTAACAGACACGACAAACTGCATGGGTGACAACAACTATTATCCAACAAACACTGACAAGAGATCGGGAACTAAGTACAAGCCAAACTTACGAGACGTAATGAACAGTAGGACAAGACACAGGTGGTGCAGGGAGCTGATTGGTTGACACAAGGGAACGGCTTGACAATCGCAGGTGGACACGATCAACTCGACGAATCCCTGACGCAAACGACAAGAAAACAACACCAAACCAGAATAGAAAAAAAAGAAAAAACTCAAACATAGAACATGACAGGCTCGTCTCTTTTGTTTGAAAGTAACAAAATAGTTATGAAAGTTATATTTCCAATTTGTGTGACAATATTTGATAAAAAAAAACGAGGGAACGATGAGGGAAAAATTTAATTCATCAGTGTACGTAAATCATCAACTACCTTGCCGAGGGCACTGCATTGCCAAGGGATGACCCAGGTTGCAGTACTGTTTTAGTTTTTACTTTTATTTTTCATCCAAAACTGCTTTGTGCTGATTAGGGGGTACTTAGGTTAAAAAAAAAAAAATCACAGGGGGTACAGCCAAAAATGGTTCAGAACTTCTAATCTACAGTATTTTCAACAAAATGTGACATCGTCAGCTGAGGTAGTGAGTTCAGTGTTCATATCACCACAAGGATTGTCATGTCTTCTTGCACCTAATTTATAAGTCAATTATAAAAAGGCGCTGCACGCCTGAGTATCCTCCCCCTCAGTAGAGCACACCCGCATATGTATGTGAACTGCTGTGCTGCGCCTCACATAATACCACCAAAGCGAAGTTAAAAGTTCATCCCTCTTAACTCCTAATGAGTTCCTAATGGCTGCTTGTTTAGTTAATTCTCTGTGAACATGCGGGCCTATTGTCCAGTGACTTCAAGCTAAACACATTTTCAACATGAAAGGCTCGACATCATTCTCGGTGATCTTTTAGTACTGTAGGTTACAGTCCTGCAGCTTTTAAGTTAAACTGCATGATAGCTCTCGGGTCTGGACAGCGTATAAGCATGTGTCAGTTTTTTTAAGTTTACTATGAAAAATTACAAACCATGCAGTTTTTGTCTTCATGTATAATTTTTATTTTACTGAAAAGCTGCATACAATTTTCACAAGTAAATGTCAACCGGGCGGTTCAGTTATAAAAGTTCCTTCATTTAAATGAATTTAAGAGAATAAAAAAATAAAACATTTATATCACATAACTAACAAATGATGTGTCGATTGATTAACTGATATCTCCAAGGTTTGAAAAACAGTTACATGTGAGCAAATGTGTATGTTAAAATGAACAGATATAGAATATAAACATAAAACAGACTGGAAAAAAGATTATCTGTCAGTATGTTTAGAAAAGAACAAGTAGCTCAGATATAAAGTGCATTTTTATCTGCATCACAGTTGAATGTACACATTGATCTTCAGCTGTTTTTATTTTTGAGGTTGTAATATATCCCACAACTAATTGCTGTACTTCATGTTTTCATTAGAATCCAGCAAAACCAAGTTCATCATTTTGGGGGAGAAATAACATGAATGAAGGCCTTCCTTTATTTTCTTTTTTAACATTTGCAGTAGGCCCAACTTTATGATGCTAGACCATTTCTTCCCATTCAAACCTGTATGGAGGCTACAGATGTGATATGATTCTCAATGAGTTACCACACATGTTGGGGGTCACATTATTGCAACCACAGTGTTGCACAGGAAATGCTTGAGTCCTTAATTCCATTACCAAAACATCATAATTAGAACTTTTACAAGAATCCTGTATGTTATACCTCAGTATGTGGGACATCGATGTAAATTCCTGGAGGCCAATTAACGTGAAATATGGAGTACATTTTGTTGAACTGCCGATGGTTATGTTTTAGGTCACAGTAGCCCTTTCCTGACGGAGTCCATTGACAAAAAGGTATACACATAAGAGTGTGAACAAACACAGATATAATTGCACTTTGCACAGATAACTATCTATAACCTAAGCGACAATGATGGCAGTGATGATGGTGATACGATGATACTATGCAAGAGACTGCAGCATGGCAGCTCAAATAAGTGCTCTATACCATAGCATTTGGATGACTACACAACATATACAGTATATACTGTATTCATATAAAACGTATATGTATGTGACAATCCTCCATGTCTTCAATGATGGCTCAGGAGGATTTTGGTAGAAGCTTTAGTTAACTTGCTTGGATTTTTTCATCCTGGAAGACAAAGGAGAAAGAAGAAATACAAACAGTTGCAATGGAGCAATAAATGTATTTATGTTGAGATCTTTTTAACTATATTATATTGGGAAGTATACCATCCACTGTGATGCTATACAGTTCCAAATCATGGTTTCAGTCAATGACATGATTATTCATTTTAAAAAATGAGTGTCTCACTAAAAGAACGTAATGGAAGTTTCTTCTCTCTGAACAATCTGCATTTGTGCAAAAAAGGCTTTGGACAGCGAGGTTAGGTTAAAAATAAAGAAGAAGCATATTAAACTGTGACTGGATTTAAAACTGTGCCAATAACTATTTGTATGGTATACAAGGGATACTTTTTTTTTTTTACTTTAAGAGAAACTTAATACACTATAAATATGATTCATGGTTTTTTTTTTAATTGAAAACAGGCCTTTCTCCATCAACCAGTCTCGCTTTCTGTACTATTTGTCCACAGTGGCCACCCTTAGTGACTATTAAGTTTGATGCAATTTAAATGTGAGCATATTGGGCCATTTGGGGCCATAAAGACAATTTCTGCTTGGACTTATGCTTTTTAATTTGCTTTACAGTAACCTAACAGTCAGCATATCCAAAAAATGAGGTCAATAGATGCCATTGGCGTGTTTAAGTGCAGTATCAAAATCCATTGTCTGCATGTATGTATAAGCACTGCAAAAGAGCTTGTAAAGCCTCCCGCTGAACTATAATTGGAAACATCAGATCCATTGCAAACGAGTATGGCCTCACTCTCTATGTGAGCTGTTTTGTTATGCTGATGAGTGGTCACACCTCAACGGCGACACACACACACACACACACACACACACACACACACACACACACACACAAGACTGAACTGCTCAAGCAGTTTTTGAGGCAGACAGACAGTCTGACTGCGCCCGTCTTGTCCGTCTGTAAAGTGGGCGCTCAGATAGTCATCAACTGTTAGCACAGCAAAATTGCCTCCTTGCCATGGAGATGACCAACAAACAGAAGAAGACCACTAAGGTGACAGGTTTTGGTGATGTATTTGCTGCATGCACCATATACAGTACAAAGATCCACACACTAATTGAAAAGTGTAATTTGGCAGCTTGGTGATACTTTCCACTAGTGAATATATGACTAAGACTGTCTTGTGTGCATATAAAGATTCAAGGGGTGTCACCAAGTGAATATTTTTAGAAATGATCATGCCATCGATTATTTCATCGAGAATCAAATCATTTGACAAAGTTTCGTTTTGCAATAAAGTGTAACGCAAAACCAGTTATTTCCTCAATTACAGTTTAACCAATGAATTGTTATTGTTGTCTAGAGAAAAACAACAATCAAGCAATGTCTCATGAGAGGGAATTTTGCACTTTGGATTCGACTGAGTTACTGGTTCAAGTAATTGATATGTAAAGTAAAATCAAAATGTTTGTAAGTGTCTAATTTTGTTTAAACGCAAAAGAGGATCAGTCTGCTTTCGTAATAGCAACATGAGAGAGGCCATTACTGCTGAGAGGCTGAAATCAGAAGATTTGAACAATTTACAATTAATTTGATAATTGATTGCTTGACAATGATTCCATTTTGACATCTTTAAAACGTTCACCGTTGCTTTTTAACACTCCTTCCTTATTTTCATAGCTCTACCCCAAGTTGCGAAAAAAATCGATTCGCATAAAAATCAGGATTCTCATTTCCTACCATTTAAACACATTTAAAATGTCACTAAATCGATATGGATAAAAAGATATCAGTATGGTTCCTGTTGGCTTCTGCACTACATTGGAGATGCCAGATGGGAAAAGTCCCGTTTTGCAAACTCGTCTGACGCAAGAAAGCTTCACAGTGTAACGTTTGACTCCGCTGCTAACGAATGAAGTTTGAACGCCACGGTTCTGTTGATTTTATAAGCAAGAATTCTGTAAAATCCACAATGTATGCGGTTCTACTTTTTCTAAATTTTTGTTTCATCTTTCTTTTATTGTATAAAAGCTACTCAAGCTAGCTAGAAGCAGCTTCAAAGCGTAGCAGCTGTCTACATGCTAGAAATGCACTTGACACTTTAAAACTTAATAAATGTAAACCAAAACAAAAATGACACTTTGTCTCCCTTTGTTAGTCTATCTTGCTAAGATGACTGAAGTAGAACAATCATTCTTTGCACATCTATAGATTAAAGCAGAAATCATTTATTGAATCAAATCGTAACATTATTCAATCGAAAATCATTTTGCACTAAAAATTGATTCTGAATCAAATTGGAGAACAAACAATCAAATCGAAGAGTCGACTCATGAGACAGTCAAAGATTTCCCCCATAAATAGCTTATCAAAAAATAGGTTGTTTCAAATTGACCGTGTGGAAAATGTGCAAACATTTTTAATGATTTGGTCAGTGAAAATGGTCAAACATGTTGATTTACTCTTTTCCAAAGTAAAAAGAGATCTTCAATATTTTGACAATCAATCTGATTTCACAGAGCACAAGAAATCTGAAAATATTGACTTTTGAGAGGCCGTAATTACAGTTATTTAGACAGGTATCAGTGATGAATTGATTACCAAGAATAATGATCATTATTTGATCATCAATTAGTTGGCTGAAACCTTTAATAAGCATTGACCCTGCGATAGAGGAGGTGGAATGAGCAGTGGCTCAGAAAAAGAAGTCAGAAATATTGCTGTGATCCTTTGAGGATTTAAAAAAAAAAACTGTTTTTTGCAAAAAATGCAAACATATCTTCTTTGAATTGGGAAAAGACTGATAGTGGCTACTGAAGTAACCCTAAAGTTTCCCGCAGTCATAAATATGGCCAGGCCAAACTGAACTGCACTGTTCAATGTAAAGTTTAACGCGAGTTGCTTCAGCTGCTCAGTTAATGTAAAATCGATAAATTCATCGGAAACGGGGACCCGTGATGCAGATGTACAGTACCTGACCGGCGATGCGATTGAAACTGATCAAATTCTGTTTGTTTTGCCTTCATGTTCATCAAGAAATCATACCATTAGAAGGTGTTACTCTTACAACACTCCATTCAGTAGCTCTTTATGCGCATTTGGTCTTTTGCATCCCAATCCTGCTTACTTTGAATCTCTATGGTGAAGAGAAGCGATTTGGAAGAACGAACCAGACGAATAAGTTTGTCATAAACTGACAGCATGTGTGAAGGCCGACTTACTTGCTGATGGCGTTTTTCAGATACTGCTGCAACCATCGGATTTCGGGGTTCACACACACCTCCTTGTTTGTCTTCAGCTTGGCACTATTTAAGGGAGGAGAACATAGCCCTCAGTGTGAGATGAAAGAGTCACACATTTCTATCAGACAAGGCAAATTAGCACCACAGTGTAAGTTTAGCGGGGCAGTCCTCTTCAAACTAGGGCTGCAGCTAAAAAATAACTCGCTATTTGGGTATCCTACAAAAGATTTGAATCATATGTCAAATAACACATTACCAATCATTTATACATTTTATTGTTGATTTTTACAAAAATTTAAAGTGCATATGATTTTCCTTTCGAGAAACATTATTGATATTCTTGACCGGGGGTGTCAAACCTACGGCCCATCGGCCGCATCTGGCCCATGAGGAGGTATAATCTTGTCTGCAAGATATATTCGTGAACCATTAAAAATAAAAATAATAACAAATGAATTGGACCCAACGTATTAGTCTTCTGTCTATAATACTGTAATGCCCTTGCGTGTGTTAAAGGATTCACTCAGTCATGATTCTGTCCGATCGCTTATTTTATTGAAAGAAAAATAGAAAAAACGGTTAACAAACGTTTGGTGCTGAGCTCCTGTCGTCCGCAACTCAAGATCGTGCTCGATAACAACTAACTGCCTCTCAGTTGACCTCTGCCGGCTTCCTCGTGCCCGACGATAATGAACGTTACAATACACAAAAAATCTTATTGTTACAAGCAAGGCCAAGATCAGCACTGCAACTGGCAAGCGGAATTAACCAGTTGCCATTCTTGTGCCAAGTCGCTTGCTTCAGTGACATAAAGTAGAACATTCATATTAGCATTAGCATCCAGCTTCGTTGTGAATCATGAATTTTTTAACATCTTCTGTCATGTATATCATTATTTGGCTGCCCGTAGATGTCCAAGATGAGACAGTACAGTGGTATTTAATTTGGTTAAATTTTTTGCAGCTCACTGCACTTCTTGCAAAGAGGTTATTCAACCACAGATTTTGATTGGGGCATTTTCCTTCCTCTGTATAGTGTTTCATTCATTCCATGCAACTTAAGGTAAAATGTTATATTGTGTTACATAAGGGACCAAAAAGACAGTAATTTTACTTAAATCTTTTTTTTTTTTCATCATTTTTTTCATTATGATTTTACCTTTCAGGCCCACTCATGGATAGATTTTCATCCATTCAGCCCCTGAGCTAAAATGAGTTTGACACCCCTGTGCAAGACAAATCTGTCCCTATAAATTTTGGTCCATGAGACGTGACATCAAAACCACAGAAGCAATGTTGCCAGTTAAGATAGCACATTTAAGTCAGCCCACATTTTTAAAAACTGACATTAGCAACAGCAATCGAGTCAGGCTGTCAGCGTCAAAGTGTGCAGAGTTATTTATGTGTATAAAAATGCCTTTAAAAAGTAATCTGACTGCATGCGGAAAACTCGAGTGCTGCTAGCTAGCAGTTAATTTATGCTACACGCTGCTACTGACGACAGAGCCACCGCCAAACCTAGGCAACAGGCACCGTTGAGACAACTCTGTTTAGCTAGAATCAGAAGACCTTGACAGATACGTGAGTTCAACACAAATGGATATATTATTCTTTCTGACTCCCTTCTTTTAGTTCCTCCCTCCATAGCCTTAAGGATCTTCTTTTTCACTTGTTTACACACACCCTCCCACAGGCCACCAGACTGCTCTGTTAAGTGTTGTGTCTTTGATTTTTCAAATATAAAAAAAACCTAAAAAGACTATTTGTTTTCCAGGCTATTTTACTGATCTCGCCTAAATTCTAAAAACCATATCCCTTGCCATTGTCAATATTCAACTCTTTTTCAAAATTCAGTGCACATTTTGAGTTTGCAATTGTCACTGTTCTAAAATCAGGGTCACCCTGTGTTTTTTTTTTTTTCTTCCCCCAGAATAGGTCAAGACAGGATGACACTGAAGTTGGGTACATGCAATATCTCAAGATTAATTTGAACACTTCCCATCCCTTATGATCCAAGTAAGCTTTGCTTTTCTATTCTGTGTAACTTGTTCTAATGAAACTTGAGTTTTATAGTAATTTTCATTGAATCTTTTAGTTACTTGCATGTCCGCCTCACAGTGCAGTTGTGGTTTGCTTTTGGCCATCCTGTGTGAAGTTTTTGTGTTCTACCTGCGCCCTTGTGGGTTTTCGTCCAACATTTCAAAAACATGCAAGGTTGGTATACTAGTCCTTGTAAATTATAAGGTGTAGTGAATGTAAATAATAATACTCCACAAAGGAATGGCGGAGCGAGATGGATTTGAACTCTGGTCCCTTTAACTGTGAGATGAACATGCTATTCACTGTGCTATTGAGCTGCCAGCTCTTATATAACTTTGATATTTTACTTGTTTACAAAGTGTGATTGATCAAGTCATTCTAGTTGACTACCTAGGTACATGGATTCAATTTTAATGGTTGCTAGGTCATTGAATCAAAATAAAAAACAAACCTGCATGTGTTATATTTAAATATGATAGCACAAAATTGGACGATGTCAAAATCAATCCTCTTCAAACAGGCATTGGAACAGTGAATAAGACTTAATATTCAGAGTTGTAGTGTTCAGTTTAATTTCATTTTCATCCATCATTTACACACCCGTGCAGGACTGCTTGTGACGTAACAATCTGTTAGCAAGGTCCATTGGCAGCCACGAGGTGATGTACTATTTTTTTTTCTGCTCTTTTGGTTTTCAGCCAAGCATTTCTCATTTTTGGTTTGGGCCAAACATTTTTATTTTGGGGCATCAATACTTTAAAATGATTGAAAATGAAATCAAAACACATAAATTCTTAACAATACCATTGTTAAATACAAGAAAAGTATTTGTTTTCAAAAGTATTTGAACACAGAAAACAAATGGCAAATATAAATTGTTTGTAAAATACTGCACATATTAGAGTGTATGTCTGCAAGTGAGCACTTAGATGTGAGCTGTGGCCAGCAGCAGGTCCTGAGTAGCATGCCATTGCGTTGTTTTACATTTCTCAATGTCATGATCAGAAACTGATCATTTTGTGTGTGTGTGTGTGTGTGTGCGTATGTGGGCGTGTGTGTGTGTTTTTAGTGGTCTACTTCTGCTATAAAGAGTACACGAACGATAAACAGCATGATTGCAGGGAACATATGTTTCATAGCTTTTCTTTTTGTTTCGACTTGATATGTTTTATTGTTGACTTCCTTATGGCCATTATCACATATGATTGTGGTTGCTTTTATCTGCACAACACTAATAAAAAACCTTTTTGTCATACCATGCTGTAAAATATGCTCAAGAAAGTGAATCTTTCATTCTAAGGAGCGCATTAGAAAAAGAAAAGTTGCGCGCCTGTTCCAACTGACTGACACTTCCTTCCGCACGCCTCGGTGGGCTCACTTTGCCCATATGTGAGAGTGCGAGTGACAGAGGGGCGTGTGCGCACACATGCATGCCCAACTCCTTTCTCCACTCTGTCACCTCCTCGAGATTGATGGTGAGAAATGTCCGACATGCAGGAGCCCTATTAAAACGTTTTAGAAGCGGAGTTTAAATCCCCTTTACAGATAGAACCTTGTATGAATAAAAGAAAAACAATACACTTACATGACTTGGAAGGGGCAGTTGGGCGTATGGATGAAGCGGAGTTCTCGTATGTATCCCCTCGGGAGGCTGTTGACTGTTGAACGACAGTAGCACCTCTCCACGAGACTGATGGGCTTGGCTGAAGGTCAAAGAAAGGAGCAAGTATGAATATCTGCTGAAATATATTCCCAGACATCATACTGAAATAAATGTACTTAAACAGTGGAGCACATGTGACCACAAAAGTGTAGCAAGGCTTTCCCATGAAATCGATACAATTAGACTTCAAATATAAGACCAACTGCAAATGGCTAGTGCTCGATAACCGCAATGGATCCCACTGGACATCTTCTGGATTTTCTCAGGCATTCCAAAACATAATTGAATTACAGTTACAGAAAATAAATTTAATGTCCCTCTGGTCCGATAGTCTACACATTGAACTGTAGTGTATTCTTCTACCGGCAAAAAGCTGACAAATTGATTATTTTGATCGACCTCTAATTCAGGGCGAGGCAATAAAGTAATAGCTAATTTTACTTACAGCCATCAATCTATCTTCTATAGCATTTATTATATTCCAGTTTAATTCAGGCAAAGATTGCGCTATACCCTATTCAGAGACAGACAACTTCACTCTCACATGCACATCGTCAATAGGTGGGAACTCAACCCATGCTACCTGAAAAGTCAGGCATATTCAGTGAATAAAAGTTAATTTTCATAACAAAAGAATTTTAATCTAATCTAGTACTACATTAAATTAATTACCCCATTATTTAACAAGAAAATGAAAAAAAACAAATATAATGAATACACTTTATTTAACCAATTTCAGGAAAAACATAGTTAAAATAACACAATACATGCAATGATGCAAACCCTCGATGAGCCTGACTTAAGAACAGAGAGGCCATATGTGCTCTAAATCTACTGACGGTAACTCAAATGTACAATAAAAATATTGTTCATGTTTGTCCGTTCAATTTGCGAGAACATTTCTGAACAATGCAAAATGTGAATGGCAACATAGACATGGGAGATCCGAATGGACATCACGTCAGAATTTTACAAATAAAAGTCACAATGGTATATGAAATATATATAGATATGAAAGTAAAAATATTGCAAGACAAGTTATAACTGCAGTAGAGTGAAGTCAGAATTTTCATGTACTTTCTGGGGACACAAATACAATTATTGCCTCTAAATTATCGACAAATTCTTTCAAACATAACAGCATCGATTGAACCCCCCCCCCCCCCCAACAAAATGTGTCAAATAAAACCAAGTTATTCTGCAGCAGACAAAAAACAACAATGACTCCAATTTATTGTACAGAAGCAATAAATCCATTACCACGCTTTTAAAAAAAATCAAATATCAGTTAATCAAACTTCCACACTGCGTATCTAAGTGTGCTCTGATCAGTTAACCTTTGAAACAACATGCATCCAATATAATGCATATCGTTCAAATGCTCCTCATATTAACTCGACCCACATTAGCTATGCTAGCTATGCAAATGCTCTCTTTGCATGCACTAAATTGCATTTATGGTGTTGACTATAAATTGCCCTTTACATAATAAATACTATAATGCAATATCAGGCCTCAATGAACAGAAAGCCTTATTTTTTTCTTCTACCTATTATGATTGATGTGAATGCTTATACAGTCCACATTTCTTGTGCAAACTGTGGTCACGGTTGATTAGTAGCAAAAAATAAACAGTGCTCTCTTCAGGAAACCCAAACCAAATTGTTTAAGAAAGGAACTTGAATTTAATCAAATCCTTCATTAATACAGGCCACAAAAGTGACACATTACAGGGCGAAAAGAATAACAGATGCGGAGAGGGTACTTGTGGGTGTAGATAAAGCGCCATGCTAATTATTTTTTTACACCTGAGCCAACATTTGCATGTGAAAGAACGCGCAGTTTTCTGATGTCGCCATTCAGACTAGTTGAGGCACTTTCAATAATGCTGCCTCATTTGGGAGTAATTAAAGCGTAAACAACGTGGGAAAACAAATAAACACGTTGATCTGCATAGCGACAGGAAACTTTCTACGGGCAAGAACCACACACAGACTCGCGTAACCTGGTGCCCCCCCCCCAAAAAAAGAAATGCTCAAGGAGGCAAACTTGCTTAATACTAACTCATTAAAGATTTTGTAACATATATAACATGTATTTTGTGACTGATTTTCGAGGAAATTTGCCGCGACATGTTTTACGCACAACAATTTACGCATAACGGTTCTAATAATAATAGATTCCAACAATTGTCATGAAATTATATCAACACCTTTAAAACCTGCTCGTGACAATCACAAGTATCCATATACATTTGAGGAATCAAATATGAAAAGTATGTATAAATAGTGAAAATTTGGACTTATACCTTCCAATGAAGGCACATATGCCAGCAGTGTGAGCGCAGCCACGAGTGCGAGTAACTTCACGTCCATCCTTGCTTAGTGTCACCGGTACCTGGTCCTGTTCAGAGTAAATCCAGAGGAGGTGTGAGGGGCAAAGCAGTAGCTGCCTGCTCTTCAATTGCTCTTCAGACAAGAAAGCCAGAGAGAGAGAAGGTGGGGGGGGGGGGGGGGGGGGGGGGGGGGGGGGGGGAGTCACAGCTAATGGGACGTCAAAATAAAATCTTGTTCAAGATTTCAAGAAGAAGTGGAAGCCAATTTATCGAGGAAGTAGAATTTCCACCAGAAATATAGGACAACAACAGACATATTTATACTGGTTTATGTCTCTAGCATAACAATTAAACATATTTTCTTTTTCAGGACGCTGTCTTATTTTGGTGGTAAACATCCTTGTCCATCCCGTGCGGCTAGAGAAAGGCTGATACTCTGCAAACATTACACAAATTTAATTGTTAATTTGTGACTGGGCCAAAGAAGTTATTTTTACCAGATTATCCTTGATGTAATGTGTTGATACTATAAAGACAACGTCTATCATGCAAAAAATATCAGAACTTTACAATTGGTTGACAGAAATAAAATGCAGTCACTTAAAACAAATACTAAAAGAGAAGATGAAACATTTATCAATTAAGGAGAAACAGTCTAATTGCATGAGAAGTCATAATTTGAAACAAAAGACTTCAATATTAATATCCATTTTGTGAAATACAAAGGACACTTCTCATAGGCTAAAACTTGAACACAACATGTTTATTTCCAACATGTATATTGAGAAAAAAACAGGAGACATTTTGACGCGTACGTTTGTTTTTTGTCATGGTTTGTCTTGCTCGAGGTCTTCATTAGGCCAAATTAATTTAAAGTTAAGCATGTAACTGGAGCTGATTCACATGAGGGTGAAGTGTTCAGTTACATTGAGCGACTGTCTCAAAAATAGACAAGAGGGATGAAGAAAAAACACCCGTGCTGTAAAACAAACATGAACCCCCAGATCGTATACGAGAGGGTGCACCGCTCCTCTCTGTTTGAGGGAATCTCTAAACAATTCCTTCGACACAGCTTGCTGTCCGCATCAGATGAAGTTTGTGAGTGAGTGCACGCGCGTGTGTGTGTGTATGCATGTTACTGCTGCCAGTATCATTAGTGTGTTTAAAGGGTTGCAGATGTGAAGTCTGTTTCCAAACATTTGACTTTCATCTTCAGAGCAAACACTCCAGAGGATACATGTGGGCTTTGTGTTACATTAATAAAAATGTGTGTGTTGAGTTTATTCCTAATGGAGAGATCTGGGATCAAAATATAAATGAGATTTGGCTTTGAGTTAGTTTCACATAGAGGTCCAATGCTGCCAAAACTCGAACACACAACACAAATCACAGCTCCGTAGACTTGGCGGTGCAATGTCACATAGTGTTCTATGCATGTGTATGTCAAAGCTAAGGCTGCATTTACACTGCATCACTCAAGTGAAAGTCATATTTCTTGCTATGAAGTGGCACAATTACCATTTTGTATGATGGTAGTGTAAATAGGACAAAAAATGCATGGAATTGAAAATCTTCAGATCAGATCATGCTTGTTTTTGGATTGTGGGAGGAAGACGGCGTGCCCAGAGAGAACCCTCACGGGCTCTGGGAAAACCTGCAAACTCTACACAGGAAGACTGGGGCAAGGTGGTTTTGAACTAGGGTCCCTGAACTGTGAGGCGTACTTGCAGCCACTCTTCCACTGAGCACATAATTTTATGTTTTATAATATAAAGTACAAATAAAAATAGACAATATAATATACAAACAATGCTGTAGATAAAGGCTACTGATGTTTGTTTTGAATAAATATGACTAATTGAAAAGTATGCAGCTGTCTAACAGAAACATGCTTGCAGTACCTGATAGCTAAGTAGCTTTCATCTGGACAGTTTGAGGCTGTCTTTGTTTTGGATTTCAATCTCAGAAGAAGCCATGGAGACCAGCGGGATGTTGAAGATGAACACAAAAGCAGCATCAGCTGACAGTTGAACAGACATGTGTTGACTTATCTCACAGACTACAATAGAAATCAGTGGACATGTAGTGAGACGGACTCAGAAAAATGTTTAAACATTATTCACTTGGCCAGGGCTTCAGCTGCTGCTGATTCATCTTCAATAAGTGTACCCATCCATCCATCCATCCATCCATATTACACTAAAGATGAACATCTACACTTTAATAATACAATGCTTTTTCAAACTAAAATTGTGAGGATTGATTAAAGACAAAATTTTATATATAAGAATAAAAACAAAAGAAAACAGGCATTGTACCAAAATAATCTGCACCTAGCATAATGCGTTTTGGCCATGTTAGACTTTTTTTTTCTATCATTGTATCATGGCTGCGTAAATGTGGACCTGCTTAGTTGAACATAAAAAACTTGACAGATCTTGAGCAATATGTCTGGATATTGTCTACATAGCAAGATTTACTTTCTATTGTTGAGACAAATGGGTAGTGTGATGTTACATAAGCTGCAAACTGAGGCATCTTCCGGGTATTGTACACTCATGTCTTGTATTACTGCCAGGGTTCTGTGTAAATAGTTTGACAGTGTTTTTACAAATGAAAGAGCACTGCGAATGTGTTTGTGTAACAACATACTGTATTTGGTCACCGAGAATGCTTTATTAGCATTTTTATCTCCGTTTTGATACGTCATTAGCAACGGTGACTGGATATGGACAATGTTTAGTGTGTAGCACCAGTGTGATCCAACCCCTAGTTGATACAGCTGTGCTCATGATTTGGGTCTGGAATATGGATCTTCATCATTTTCAAAACACATTGACATATGTGACACTAAATCAAGTTATGATTGAAATTGCTGTCTTGCTTCTATAAATGCCCTTTAGACAAATTTCATAAATTTGTTGTCATGATCACTCAACTCAACTTTATTTATTTATAAATTGTACATCTACTTAACTGGTGCAGCAGCAATAAAATTTGACAAATAAAATTGAGTAAATTAAATCAACACTTTTTTTCAGTGCCTTTGGAAATGACAGGACTTTTGGTGTCAACTTGTGTTGCCAATCTGGCTGTGTGTTATGGGAGGTCTCACTCCAGGGGTGTTTCTCCTGTTCTTTACATCAGTCATGCACACTTGCTGTACTTTAGATGCAAACTGCTTCTGAATCCAAGTGTAAAACACATGTTGATTTTCTTTCTGGCCAGCAAAGCAACAGCTGTCCCAAGGAATGTATTCGTAGGACCTGAGAATTCTTGAGTTTATTGAAAGTTTATCTCAGCCAATTTGGATCCATGTTTTCTCTTAGACACGGTTGCCGCCGGTGAAACTCTTGAGGCTTCACTAACTAATGCAGTCTTGGGGGATGTTTGCATAGCAATGACCAAAAGTTGGATTTTTGAAATGTTTCACAAAATTAAAATCATCCCCGTTTTCAATAGCCTCTAGAAACATAAAGAAATGAAATAAAATAAAAACAATCATATAAGCACCAGACAGGTATTAAAGTAACATTACATGTGCGCCAACTGATTGTCCTCCCAGGTTTTCTCTGAAACTGCTGCCTGGAAATATATGGATTTAGAATTTGATTCATGGAAGTATGTGACTCCGCTGGACACATCAACAGCATAGTAAATGTCCATTTTAACTGCAGAAGCATTTAAAATATAAAAGCTACAAAATCTCTGTGGTCTACCATGTTTACTTTGGCTGTGATGTCCCTACAGTACATACCCATACCGCAAACAAGGTTAACCTTTTATCTGCTTTCAAGAGGACACTGTTCTGTTTTTTACAAATGCAATTGTCATGTAAACAAACAGCCAAAATAATGGACTTACACCCATAACGCATGTTCCTACCTTAGGTACTCAAAGCATCCAATGCACATCCGTTGTAAGTTAAAAAATGGTCAATCCTGTACAAACGAACCCAACAATTGGCGTTCATGATCAATTTGTCAGTCTATGAAAAATCTAGCTTCTGTTTCCAAAAACACACTCAGGCCAAGAAGAGCACAGATAAAATTCTAATAAGACCTTCTTGTCAGGCGTGAAAGGTGTAATCAGCACTGCTCCAATGGTGTTGAAAAGGCCCCTCGGAAAAACACCAATGCAGAACCAAAGGACCAGGCCCACTTTAGGGTGGCTCATCGACTAACATCGTTCCAAGCAAGTCATTTTTCATTGTAAGTTCAACAACTAATTACACATGAATAGTAATGATGATGATGAGACTCTAAATCTGTACCGTCAATAAACTGGTGAACATTTTTTAGTTACTTCACAGCAGATGACCTCAGGGGGGAGTCTATGAATGGCTGGATGTTTTATGGTAGAATGACCAGTTTCCACAGATCAGACCGGGCTTTGAGAGTGAACAGGCTACCGGTCTCAGTGGGGGGGGGGGGGCAGCCATTCCTCCATTGAGGCTTTGGAGGCTGAGGGCCTGCTAGCTGAGTCTTTGTCTGATTTCCTCCACATCCTCCAGAGAGTCACGAGCCCTCCACCGTTACACTGCCATATGGACCACCTCCGTGGCCTATCTGCTCACTATTCAGCAATTGATGTTGACCCAAAGAGAGGACAATGACTCAGATAATAGCTGTGCAGCCATCCTAAATGCAATAAGGGAAGATTGATCATACAAAGCGCATATTCTCAAGACAATTTCCTTACATATGTCTGGATAGCCGGAGAAGATCATTTCTAAATTTTGAATAAGCCCAACTAAATGATCGATAAATTAGATTTAAACTTGGGCTGTCATGATCAAATACCTTATTTTAAAATCGATTATTTTATTGATTATTCCATTGATTAAGTAAATAATCAAATAACATTTCATTTTGCATTAAAGTGCATTTAGCCAAATATTTATTTTGATGATGTTTAGGCCTTATCTTCATTTAATACCATGTTACTTGGCTGTGCATCCTACAGTCATTTGTGGGTTATTTTCATCATTATTATTTTTAAAATCATTATTATTTTGTCCAATCAGATTTTAGCTTCTCTGTGTTGCAACACCTGCAAGAATTTGAAGCAATTCGATTCCAATTTTCAACTTGGTTCACAGCAATCGATGAGATTCATGAAATGAATTGGGGAGCAGACGGCTGGAACATGATGCCTACGTGGCTGTACATTACTGGAAATTCATTTTCAAGATGGACTTAAAAAAAAAAAAAAACACCCAAACATGAGGTTTCATTCAGCTCGGCATGGTGTTAGGTGGCTCATTCAGCTCGGCTTGGTGCTAGGCAGGTGGCCATTGCAAAAAAAAAAAAAAAAAAGCTGAGAGGAACTGAAGATTCAATAATTTGGACTCTCTGATTGTTGTTGATGAAGCGCTCTTTATGAATGTGGAAGGACTGCCTGAATGTTTTCTTTGTGATGAGGTGCCAGGTAAGAAAAACACCTTATATGGCTGACGTTGAGAAGCTGTCCAAAGTATCTGGCATTGGGTGATGAAGATGGTTGTTGTTCCATGGAGTTTACCACCTGGCGAGATCCCACCTCAAAACAGCAACTTTTTAGCTGATTTCCAGACCGACCCGAAAAAAAAAGCCCTCAGACACCTTAAGGTTGATGGTTTGAAGAGTTGAATGGACTTTTTTTTTTTAAGTCAAGACTTGTGATATATGGTTGGCACGCAGACTTTCAAAATGCAAGGAATGCTTTTGCTGTACTGTATATCTTCTTGAACCTCTGTAGCAGTAGATTTTACAATTGTATATTGGAAATCTGCCATGTATTCTCATTGAATTTTGAAAGGTTAAATAGCAAGACTTGTAGCTGTTTAGAACAACTTATATTGTTTTTTTTCTTGTAACAGATGACTGCATTTACACAAATGCCAATTCATGCTAAAAGTCTAAAGCTGTTATCGACAAAGACAATAATGAATTTATCATTGAAATCTTAATGCCATTAGCACAGAATTAGATTTTTTGGCTGCAATTTAATCACTTTACATAAATTGTTTATATTTAGGGGCCGTTGCATCACTCCCCAGACATTTGTGGAATTAATCTTTTTTTGTAGAGCAACATGTGGAGTCTGTGAACATTTCATTATTCATTTATATGCCGTCAGCGATGCATAAAATGCGCTGTCAGAGCCATTGATTCAGATTTGCCATCAAGCTGAGATGTGTCCAAGCCATGTTACTACAAGATACTCAAACAGGTGAAGCAGTGCCAAAAAACAGCTGAAACCATCAGACATAAATCACTTTATAGCCTTTGCTAGTTAGGTAAGTAAACACATGCTACAGGAATAACATTCATCGGAAGCGGTACAAATGTGGCCTGCCAAATGATTTTCTCATGAGTTTTTATCTTATCAATCAATACAAAAATATGCAGTGTGGGTGTGATTAACCTTTGGCTTTATAAAAAACGTCTAATACATCAGTTAGTCACCCCTTTCTCATGAATCTATGAGGGTGCAATAAAAAGACTTTTATTTTTGGCTCAAGAGACCATCACTAAAAATCTATGTAGAGTATGTTAACTCTAAAAGATGTAGAAAAAATGTGCTGTGTGGGTGTTGCTGTCTGTGTCAGATTCCCTCAAAGATCAACTTGCATTCTGGAATTCATAATAAGAGCTCATTAAAGCCTTTACACTGCTTTTAGGATCATTCTGTTGGCAGTTCCTTTAAAAGAAACTCTCACAGCTTAGACACAGAATACATCTCACACTGATCATTCATCATGAAGTCTTTACAAGGTGCAGAAAGCATTTCCTTCCCCAATTTAGCCACCAGATCCACCTTTCCTTTTGTCAGCCTTGTTTTGGGACAACCGCTGAGGTCTTTCTATTCTCGGTCCTCTGCTGAGCCGTAACAAAGCAGCTGCTTTCTCTTTACAACCTTTCGTGGCCAGGTCACAACATAAAACACTGGCCGACCACTTAAAGTGAGAGTTTAAGCTATAGCTGTCTCTCAAAATGACAGAAAGGTTCAACATGAAAGACATTTGCAAGCAAATAAAAGCTGCTATTAGGGGAGGCTGGAGCATATGTCGGTTGCTGCAATCAAATCATAATTAATCAGAAGTAGGAAATGACAAGGGCTGTGAAGCAAAGACGAGATATTGTTACATGCTATAAATCCTAATGGACTGCTTTCGAAGTCTCCCGTGTGATTTGTCATGGTGCAGATCATTTTTGTGTCACGTGACGAACAGAATATGGACTCAGAAGCAGACAGGACACAAAAGTGGAGAAGTATTGATCCGATATGACACCAAAGAAGAACAAGACCTCAAACAAAGAAGGAAACTAGGGAGTTAGCTTGAAACAACTTGAGATAGTGTGACGTTCAGACAATAGGTCAATGAGCGACTCAAACTTAAATCCTTAAAATAAAAATGTCATTGCTAAGCCTATATGAAAAAGGGCCAGATAAACAAGCAACCAACCCATCAACACTAGTCACAACAGTACGTGAGGAGCAGCAATTTAGATCCAGACAGGTTAAGGTAGTGGAAAAGCAAAGGTTTTTCATCAACAAAAGTCCAGTAAAACTACACACAGAAAACTAAACCTGAAACACCAGAAGGCAGCTTTGCAGCCACAGAGAGCTTTTGAGCTTGTTGTGCTGACCAGAGATGGGAAATTAAGTCCAGAATGTAAAATCCTTGCCACAGTCTTGCTTTAGTCCATCTATGCATTTTTTTTTTTAGCCGCTTATCTTCACTCGGGTCACCGGCTTGCTGCTACTTATTAAAGCCGCCTTTGGGCAGTAAGTAGGGGACACCATGGACAGGTTGCCAGCCAATCACAGGGCACATAGAGACAAAAAAAACATCCACACTCTCAATCACACCTAAGAGCAATTTGGTGTGATGTTATTGGAATGTGTGTGGAGACCAGCATGCCCAGCGAAGATCCACGCAAGCAAGGAAAGACCATGCAAACTCCTGCTTTAGTCCAGCCCTTCTCAAAAAGAGTTGTGGGCTCCCCAGGTGGGACCCCTGGGAAAAGGCTTTGCTTTTGCAATGTGATCTGTAATTGCTAATAAATAAAGACCGCCATCATTTTGTTTTTATTTCAGGCACTTTGATCCACTTGTTTTTTTTTTCTATTTTAGACTATGTGTAACCTGTATAAATGCTGTAAAAATAGCACCAAAATTTGATTTATCTTGCTTTTGTTGTTGTTGTTGTTAATGTTAAAACTGATACCGATTTAGGTATATTTATCAGATTTTTATTAGATAATTTTATTTCTAGTTGGCACGGCGAATGGGGGGGGGCATGAAACGTTTTCTTTTTCCTGGGGGAAATAAAACTGAGAAACTGCTTTTGTCACAGGTGCCACCACTCAAAAGAGGTTGTTTACCTGCTGGTTGAGTAGAAGCGCCTGTGGTTAAAGGCCAACAGTGGCAGGGTTTTGACTTTTTAAATGCGGATTTCCCACCTCTGGTTCTGACAACTTGTCTGAGAACCTAGAGCTGTTATCCATAAATCCTATATGACAAACTAAAAGATCGTAGCAATTGATACATGAAGGAACAGCCAGTCACAACAGTAAATAGAGGACCTTGTATGGCTAAAGTGATAAATACATAAAAATGGCAGGTGACAAATACATGACCATGGTAACTACATTGAAACTAATATCACAACATTTTGGTTTTATTGGAGTCTTCAAACATGGACAGCAGTTGACAAAATCTCAAAGATAAATAAACAACACACCTGACTTGTGTAAGAATTTGTGCTGAAATCATGACCTGATGTTGCCTGTGCTACTTCTGTTATTCTTAACGATGTGTGTGATCCCAGCGGCCATTTGTTGGCACTTTATCAAGCAAATGAGTATCATCAGTGCTCTTCGAAAAGCACAGAGGAATGCCGGACAAGAAAAAAACTGAGAAAGCACAAAGCTTGAGACTGTGACAGTTTGGGCAATCAGAGAAGAAGAGAACTACATATGATACAGAAGACAACGTAAAAGGAGTTAGAGAAATGGCGGGCCTGCTAAAGGTCTGTTTACAGAGCTGGCTTTGATTAGAGGCTGCAACCATGCTCTGTTCATCATTAAAGCTCCATAAAGTGGAAGTGAAGCCACCAGAGTGGGTTCCACCCTTTAAAACGAGATGAGGAAACTGCACAAGTTGAACTTTCTTAAGGTCCTTTATTCAATCAGCAACTTTTTTTTATTATCATACTTTCCATAATCTTTACATAAATAATAATACATTATTTGTGGTTGAAACTATGTGTTAATCTCTGCACACTAGTTTGCCATGGCACAGTGTTTAGAAATTACAGCGCTGGAGTTCAATCAAATAATTCTCAGGCTACTATTGAAGGACAACATTCTGTCGCTTTAATTAATAAAAAGAAAGTTGTGTTGACATAACAGTTGATTGTAAGTTCTTTTTGAATGAAATCTAACAAAACAGTGACCCTCATGCTTTTTGGATAACCACTCCCCCCCTTCCAATGGCATCCACAGGAACAAGGTAGAGATGTTCCACTAAAGCATAAAAGAAATTATTCTGAGCAGTGTTAAATTGATTTGCTATGTCCTCTCCCTCCAAGAGAACAAGCGGACTGAGCCCATGCAACACAAGGGCCCAGGGATTCCTGCACTCATTTCTTCAGTTTCCTTCAATTTGTCACCTGTCTGTGATAATGTGATCCATTCTTGGGATCTGCCAAGACCCAAGTCATTCTTTGACCCCTTCTCACAGAGACAACCCTAAAATGCGTTTTCCCCAATCACACATGTGGAACATGTATGCATGTCGGGTACACTGCCAGTGTTTTTCTTAATAACAGCGCGGAATGGGAAACAATGCTTATCAAGTTTTGTACCATGTTTTACCTTAAAAAAAAAGGTTTATATGATGAATTATTAAGAGACTGAGAGAGTGTTATTGGAGACATCAACAGTAAAGCTGTTTTGTGAGAGGGAGAAATTTAGGCCCTGAAACAACAATCCAGTGTGGTCCAAATGCGGCGTGACCGACGTCACGTCACACTGAAAATAGTATGACGGAAATATACCAAAATGCCGCTAACTAGTTAAGTGCCTCCTGCACATGCATGAGAAGTATTACCAACTGTGTGTTTTATTGTATTTATTTATTTATTTTTTAACTAATCAGACGGCGCATACCAACACCCAACACACTCTTCCTGACTTCCAACGTATCTAGTCTCTTAGACTTAGAAGCACACAGGACATGGATATGGAAAAAGTAGAAAATCTGTGTACACAAAAATCAAAACAACTAGAGCATCAGAAACTAGATTCTGGACTCATACTGGACTCATAAAATCAACTTGGGAAACTGACTAGGGAAATAGACTCAGAAAAAAAACTAGAAAGAAAGTTTGACATGACAACTTGAAAGCATGAATTAATGTTCTGGCAAAATGACACTGAGAACTTTAAGTTTAAATACTGTCAGATATCATTTCTATTTGACGTAAAAAGGCAAACTAAAGCACCATAACACCAAACGCATGCAGGTGATACATAAAGGATCAAACCAATCACAGCCCTCCCATCGGTAAAAATTACGCCCTAAATGACAAAGGTGACAAATACATAGCCATAGCAACTGCATAGCAACTGATGTCACAACAGAAACGTAAATTAAAAATGTTGGTCACTCAGTTACACATTGACAATTGAACGCAGATACGCATTAAGGCCGCTAATGAGTAGTCTTTCAAGCTGCTACATGAACTGCTTTGAGTTGTTTGACTTTCCCCTCAAGTAGTCTGGTCATTTGAGCAGATTGATTTTTTTCAAGTTTTCGAGGTCATAAACCATCTTGTCAAATGGCCATTTGTATACAGTACACACAAGCACACTTTCTGACAAGCAGTGATAGTAATGCATTATAACAGTAATGTAATTACTGTAAAGTATTAGAAAAGTAATGTAATTACTGTAATGCATTACTTTTTGCTGTAACGCAGTAGTGTCATGCTTTTTTGGTGGAAAAAAAGTCCCTTGTGAAAAATTTCTGGCTGCAAATACGTTCTACTGCAATGTTGAAAAAAAGGTGTAACATGCAAATTGGTAGACTGATAAAAATTCCACAATATTTGAGCAAGAGTTCAGTACTTTAGTAAGAGCAGCATGAGTGAATTACAGTATATTTGGCCCATAGCTTATCATGTATATTTTTATCACTTATGTATGAGGGCATGGGAATTCCAGTGTCACCCATGGACCCCAACAAGTCTCTGTTAACCCCGCATTCTCCGGACAAAAGGAACTTTGTGTGTCAAAGCTGTATGTGCAATGAAAAGGTTTTGGGAGGTGAATGTAAAATAAGCCTCTTTTTTGCAACTGTGTCTTTCACTTCATCTGCTTTAGAAAACTCGGGATGCCATTAATAGGGAATCAAGCCCATTCAAGCGGCGTATAATAGTAAGGAAAAAAAAAAGCTGTGATAATCTGCAGTTTGGATGGTGAGTGATCATTGAAATATGAGCTGCCATTGGCTTCAACTAACTGTATGTTCGTCTGTGTCTGCCTGTATGGTCTTCATTCAACTATGGTGGCTGTCACTTGAATCCCATTAAATGAGACAGACAATTCAAGTAATGAGAGCAACCTGTTCTTGTCCCTCTAGCTATTCAAACACAAGAGCTGTGTAAAAAAAAAAAACAAAAAAACAGCCTTGACAAAGATGACAAAAATAGTTACTGTGTCCAGGAGTTGGGGGGGGTGCCCTTCAATGAGTGATTCTTTACTTCTGTGGGGTTATTCCTTCCCCGCTCCTTGAGAAGTACCAGTGAAGATCCCAGCTGTCTATTCCCAAGTTGTTTCCTCCTTAGCAAATTTTGGTTGGTACTTTGTCTTTTCCCCGTGTATGACCATTTTTGTTGTTATTTGTTTTTGTAGTCGTTGTCCTGCAGACTCCCCCCCCCCCCCCCCCCCCCCCCCCCCCCCTCCCCGCTGGACTCAAGACTCTTGACACTTTTGTCTCACCTTGATTTGCATTTTGTGATTTTGTGCATTTTGTGATTTTGGTTGTACTTTGTCATTTTTTTATTTTTCATTCCATGCTCAGCATACGCCTTTTGTTAAATAAACCTCTTGCTGTTTCTTGTCGGCTTTTTCTGATGTGCTTACTTGCAAGCCTGAAGGTATGCAATGTTGTGTTTGCACTTTTGCATCAAATATACTTTCTGAAATTATGGCCCCCCCAAAAAATTATGATTAATTGGCCTGAAAGACATGCATTTGTGGAATTCAAGTGTATTTAAGCGAAATGAAAGCCGGGTTTCGATGTTTTTCTTTGTAAGATAAGGCCTGTCTTGACGTTCTTTCTCATTGCTCCAGAAATAAAAAAAAATGAGAAGTTGTTGTCACATGTACTAAACAGCCTTTACTTGCCAGAAATTAAATTAAATTAAAGTGTGCAAGTTGTAGGTTTTGATATTTTTATCTATTTTTTTGTCGTGATCACAAAAGCTGGTATTTGAATGCGAGCACATACAGTAAACGTTTTACACCGACTGCAGGTACAGAACAAAAGCAGGATTTCATCCGTTTGACTGGACTCGCTTCATAGGCTCAGGATGTCCTTGTTGGCTTGTACTCACACTGTTCACACCTGGAACTGATCGCTTTATTGCCCATGCGGAGGGTCATTGTGTTTATCTTCGACTTTGATGCATCTCTTCCTTTCCATATGTTACAATCCTCATTGCTCTTCCTTTGTTTATTGTTATCAGGTGATCTTGGTTAACGGCTTTGTTTCGCACTGTTTTTTGATAAGAGATGCCTTGTTCCCAGGATGGGGGCAAACACAGTACCATGTGACCCCATTGCTGCCTGCGGTCCGTCGGCATCATCAAACCTGACGGAACCCCTTGGGGACCCTCACAGTCATTTGGGGCGAGAAACAGGTGATAAGTAAAAAAAAAAAAAAAAGATATAAGAAGTTATTTGCCATTGCAGATCAGAATGTAATGAAGTAACAACAGCTGCAGGGATGATCCAGAATGGACATTCAAATTGTATATCAAAATTACACCATATATTGTTAGTGCAGTGACCATGCCTGAAACATGATTGACATCTGCCACATATCAACAGAGCGAGAATCTCTTTTCCTGTGCATCATCAATTCCACTAAATGTTTTATGCCACCTTCACTGTGACTTTCCTCTATACTAGGTTTCACCGGGTGTAAATTCATGTTCATTTTCTGTCACCAAATTTTCATATGCGCTGGGGGTGTGCATACAAAACGGTTGTGGTTTGCCAGATAAGTACCTACCTGTGGAATGAATACATCTGAAAATGTTACACTACTTTCTTTATGTTCAACTTATGGTTTTTATAACTTTATAGTATGATGAGTTTTACACAATTGGACAAAAATATGGAACTTCAATTTCTTTGAAAGTGTAAATGTAAAGGATAATTCAGGAAAATACAGTCCCCTTGCCTGAAGCAATTTAGTTGTAGGATATTATTAATTGGAAACGCATCAGCCCATATCCCTCTCATTTCATTCCATAATAAGCGTAAATATATATTCTGATTATATTTGAAGGCAACCTCTGGAAAACATTAGAGTGCGTCCCCTCTTCGAGGCGCATGTATGTGGTTTGGGATCAACTTGCCAGTTCAAAATCTGACAGATTAGGTAACCCCCCCCCCAAAACATATTTTATTTCCAAGGTCTGAACTCTCTCTGCTTGTCTGTCTATATCTGCCACGAGCTTCTTGTATGAAATGAAAATTATACTCCCACTGGGTAAATTGTTCATATTTGCACAGCTGGGATGGCTGCATGGAAAGGCTTAGAAGTATTTGGACAACTAAACAATGTTAATTTGAAACCTATTAACATTCTCCTTCGGTTCAGGTTGAGGAAGACATTTTCAACGCTTAACAAGCCCAGCAGTTTTCTGTTGAAGTGACTTGACTAGCATTTTCACCCATGAAATCCAAATCACCATGCAATAACCCACTGCATGCTCTTAAGAAGGAAACGTGGGCGGAAAAACAATGACGAACACCACTTTGTGCCCCCGCTGGTCAAATATTTGCTCAAATGTCAACTTCGAGTGGTTGAGTGTCTAAAGTGATATTGTTTTTTGCTGTGTTTTAATGTTTTGACAGGTGTAATTATTTTTTTCTTTAATCCAATCTGTCTGGAGGTTTACAGGCTGATCCTGATGGATGAGCCGGGTTTCCTCCCAGCCACACCAAAGACGACGTGCACCCTACTTGGGCATTTACTAACTGCAAAGACAACTTCAAGCTATTTTGATCTAACATGATCAAAATAGTCAAATACGCATTCACATCCTTGCAGCACCTTTATATTTTATTGTTGACTCAAAAACAAAACATAAATCCAGTAACAGAAAGGTCAGCCCCCACTGACCATTTCACCTTTATTGGTTGGACAATTCAGTATATAGCAAAATAAAACTTTTAATATTCTCCGAACTCCATTTACATTAACTGCACATTGCGATTTTGCCCAAACCATCTCTAATGGTGCATTAAAACTCATCGAGTGGTCCGTTATGTCCTCTTGCAGTTCTTAACTCTTCTTAACTTCCCGAGTGACCTACTGTAACTACTGCTTTTTCCATGTTTTCGTAAAGTGTGTGTTTTTTTTTTTTTTCTGTGATGTTTTCGTTAAGATTTACTGTGCTTACACAAATCTATGCATATCCTTTTGTTTACATCTGTGCTTACGTTTGACGGCTCCGCTGTGGTGGACAAAACACAATTACCAGTGAACTAATGTCAGAGTTTAATCTCTCTGTAATGAGATTTTTTGTTGTTTTTGCATTCAGCAAATAAATCACACAAGACTGGAAATATAGACTTTGTGTTTGGGCTGAGGTAAGGCTCATCTCACATCTCTCAAAGAAACCTTTCAGACACTGTGAAGCATTTCTGCTCTTGCTCACCTGAAAGTGAAATGCTTTCTCTCTGTGGATTTGCTCTGTCATGTGTGGGTGATGGCGCAACATGACGTCAGCTCACAAGCTCGTGGCTGGTAACTATATAGTATGTTTAATAACCTGAACGATGGGATCATCATCATCATTTAGGTATTAATGCTAAGCTTACTTATAGTTTACTCTGATTCATCATTTTGCCTCGTCCTACAAAAAACCCTATGAGTATGAAGTCATACATGTATAATGATACTAAGCCGAGGCAAGCCATTTTGAGCTCATTAAACGGGCTCATCAATGTTTTTTTTTCTTTCTTTTTTTTTTTTTAACACATATGGCACCATCCATGTATATGTAGGTTACATATAAGCACCAGCAAACAGACTCTCCACGTTGTACCTTTGTAAAGAAAGACCAATAGTTTGACCTCCAAGACAACAACAAATTAAAAAGGGCCACTTTGTCATCTTTATTTATTAAAACAATCCTTCCTTGCCTAAGACCAGCCAGAACTACCTGTTCCATTTAGCTATTTCACAAAAGTACTAAAAATCACAATGGAAAACAATGTTTTTTATGCTTTTATTTCTCCAAAGTGACAAATAGTATGACGCTCAGGTCTAATTAGGCTGTGTATTTTCCTAAGAGCAGCTGGCAGTCCTGCAAAAGGTCTGGCACGATGCTGCCGAATGAGCTCAGGGGTGCCGTGTGGGTCTGGACAGTGAAATGTGTGCCTGTGTTCAAAGTCATGAAAGTCCGAATGGTGGCAGGAGCCTTTCTGTTTATTCTTAACACGTCAGCGTGATTGCACTTTGATGTGGATGTTACTGCTTTGTAAGGCTAACACAAGATCATCTTGCAGTCATTTTTTGCAACATTGCTTTCATCAGCTGCTGTCGACTTTCAATGGAAGGGTCACCTTGGCGATAAATTGTAATCATTTGTGGGGTGTTAGAGCAAACATCCTTGAGTTATATCATCAGGTTTGTAGCTGGATGGTTGATTTCCACATTATGTTCTGCTCTATCTCTGTGGTTAGGTCCTGGTACTCCATCTTATTGTTGGGCACTAATTGTAGTGGCTTTTGCTGTGTGGACGTGAATCAAGTTTCAAGAGTTTTATTGTCATATGCATAGTAATACTGCACAATGACATTCTTATTCTGTTCACTTCCCCGAGCAGACTACATTCCACAATCCAGCAAATAATAAAGTAGGCAATGAAACAAAAGTACATTAAGAGCATTAAGGGCAGCAATAATATTGTAATATTGTGAGTAATAATGTGGCGATATTTACGTCATTTCATGCTGTCTTCACTTTCAGTTGATTTGCCATTAGCTATTGTCATGCTAGAGAGACGCAGACACTGGTATATCTAAATTTATGACACTCCTCAAGGAGATGTGGTCAGAAGTTAAATGTCCTTAATCAGTTGTGGTCAGAAGTAAAAAAACAAAACGATGAAAACAAGCAAATCTAAACCATATTTTCTGCCCAGTTTTTTAGTTGGTTTTTTTTGATAACCTCCAAGTATTACAACTACACCACCAGTCTAAATGAAGGGGTCACGCGCCTTCATTCTGTATTTCCTTGGTGTGTGTAAGACGATTTTCATCGTGTGGAGCCGTAACCAAGCTTTTCTTATATTACCACACAATCAATGTATGACTTATTACCTCAGTGAGTTTCTCTATTTAGATAAATGACCCTGACTGAAAAAGCCCCCCAGGGATACTGCACCTCACCCTCCCCATTTCTCTTAATATGTACAATTGAGAGCTTTGGCTTTCCACACCATGGAAAGCACTCAAGTTTATGAAATCTCATTGACCTTAGCATTAACATTCAACCAATCACTTTAGAGTTCTTTCTTAAATAATTTATCTCACTCCCAACTTTCAGGTTAGACAATACATGTGCCGTGTAAATCATAGCCCCCTTTTTGCTAAGTCTCGTTCCCATAGCAATGAGCCTACGAGAGGCTGGCCTTTGACAGGAGTACAATCATGATGTAAACACATGTTCTGCAACACTAAAGCTGCATCAGTAGAAAGGGTCAAAGTGCATCCGTGACCCTGCTGATGGAGCAGTTCTGTGGTCAAGCAGGTCACCAGATGAGAGAAATAGTGAGCAAAATGAGAGCATCCCACCAATATACAGCATCCATAACACATCCATCCAAAGTGGGAGTGTAACACGTTTCTTTCATTCATCATGTCATCACTGCCTACCTAATTCTCTCTTTTTGGGGTTCCACTTGGGTAGTTTAACCGTCCCATCAAAATAAATCCCACTAAACTTCTCAGGAGCTCTTTCTGTGTTTCATTTGGCCTGATGGAATTTCAAAAGAAAATGACTGCCTTTAGAGAGATATACGATGTTTGCCTCATTTGTTATTTCGATCATAAAGCATGATGTTGTTTCATTCCTCCATCTGTTGTCACTCATAGCGTGTTAGCACATTCCAATATGGAAACTGCTATTTGGGAGAATTCTTCCTGTGTGTCCTCCAGAGAGTCCAAAGTGATTTGTGTGTGTGACAGGTGCTTGAGGCATGCCGGAGCTGATATCGCAATGAAATCAAGGTCACCACTTTTTACCAATGAGAAACTTGGCTGCGTTCTCATCACACGAACACATTTGTAAAAGCCAGAATAAACCAAAGAGGTCATCATAGCTGCCTCTTCTAATAATGCTGTTGTCATCAATCACTTTAGGTTCATAAATTTACACATGACTTGAGTCTTCTTTTCCATACAAGGAAACTGCATTTTTGTATCAAGTTTTAGACAAAGCCAATTGTTGTTGAACAATTACTATTAGTGTCTAAATATATGTTCATAAAACAACTTGAGATTTCAACGTGCGAATCAATGACAACGACAAAAGAAAAATCACAGTTGTGGAGTATATGCATTGATTGCTTTTATACATGCAACTAATTGATGTTTAAATTAATTGCTTGTTATTTTTGAAAACTTAGAGATCTAAAATTGTTCAAATCCTCAGAATTTCTGACTTTTGAAAATCAGATATTGTTATGGGATTTCCTTAATCCTCCTTGAAACAGACCAATTACAACTGTGTCGATCATTTACAATGATCTATTTTCATTTTGAAGCGCAATGATCGGTGGTCGAGTGGCATGGCTCGGTGGTTCAGGGGTCGTCTCCCTGCTGAGAGCCTGTGGGTTTGATCCCCCGACCATCAAGACCATGTCCGTGTCCTTGAGCAAGACACTGAACCCCCAGTAGCTCCCGATGCTGCATCATCAGTAGGTAAATGACTAGTTAGTGTCAAGCGCTTTGGGTACCCAAGATAGAAAAGCGCTAAATGAGTAAAAGTTCATTTACCATCAATGTTTTCGTCTATTTTCCGACATTACAAACCAGACCAGTAACCACCAGAGTTAATCAATTATTACAATTTTCGTTATTATGCGCAATGATTTTGAGCATGTCTTAAAGTAACTTTTGAGTACAAGTTGTAGTTGATGCGTATAGGTGGAATGCAGATTGATTGTAAAGCGATGGAAATATTACTGTGATTAATTACTCTAAATCCGTGGTTTACCGTAAGGGCCAGCAAGACCTTTTCTGCTGGTCCAACATATCTTTTTTAGTTTTAGGTTAGAGTTTTTAGCCAATTAGAATTCAGCTAACTAGCTGTATGAAATCTACCCGTGGCCAGGGCCTTCACAATCAACAGTTGTGGGCTTCTATGCAGTGTGCAAAGACATACGTGAAATGGCCCATACAGTTAATAGACAGTTGCAATAGCCAATCATAATGTGGCCATCTAGAAGCTTCACGTTGAACGTCACATGTGATTGGATACTCACTTGACCTAAGTGGAGACTACAAGGGAGGTGGTGCTACTGAATGTTGATCAACTGTGTTTAATGTTGAAAAACTGAAGGTTTTCAATAAAGTTTGTAAGGGCCAAATGCAACATATCACATGTTTCCTTGGGGTGTTGCTGTGGCTTATGTAAGCAGCATGTTCACAAGTAGGGTGAGGGAGGATTGACCCGGAAGGGCAAACGGTTTTGACCGCAGGTATGGTATAAATTCAAAGACTGTGTTGGTATTTTGTTTGTCTGGACAGTATTCACTTTCTGGTGCTAATAAATCCACTCACACAAAAGAAAGTGCAGCTGTCAAAAAGTCATTTGTTTGGTGTACTCTAGATTGTGGAACAGGAAAGGCCTGTTAGCCGGGTCCACCCACAGGTTCAATCATCAAGAGCGCCGTATAGGACGGAGGCTCTTACAAAGTTATTAAAAAAAAAAATGTTCATCAACCAAGCTACACCGTGTTGGGAGATCTGCATTAAAGGCATAGCGTACTTGCTTTTTTTTTAACCCACAATAGCTGAAGAAGAGCAAAACGTAGATTGAACAGACGTGACCTTTCATATTAAATTAGTGGTAAAGGAATAAAATAATGTTCTTATATTAAACTGTGATTTAATATATATATATATATATATATATATATATATATATATATATATATATATATATATATATATATATATATATATATATATAATTTAGCTAACAGACTGCCACTGCTCTAAGTTTACTCGAAAGTTACAAATTTCAATTTTTAGTATTTCTTAAGGCAGTGCTTCTCAATGATATTTTGCACTGCCTCCCCTAGGAAAAAGAAAACATTTTACGCCCCTTCACTTGCCACACCAATCATAAATAAGATTACAGTATTATCTATAAAAATGGTATAAGTATACCTAAAGCTGTTTCCTTTGTAACATTGACACAAGGAAAAAGCAATATAAAAACTATATATAAAAACTTTCAACAACTGTTAACTACTTTTTTTTACAGCTTATATACATGTTAAAGGATTTTTATAAGCCGAAAAATCCCAAGTGCATCAAAGTGCTAAAAAAGATGCCAAACCCTATTTTATCTTATTACATTAACAAATCATTTTTCTTGGTTGCATCTGTGCACCCCCTGGCATCGCCTCGCCTCCCTAAGGGGGCCTCCCCCACTATTTGAGAAACACTGTCTTAAAGCAACTTTTCCTTATGCAAGTTCTATAAGTATGTCAGTTGTGTTTTAAAGTCTATGTATGTCTATGTATAGTGGCTGTAGCTTAGACATTACATCAGCCTCGGAGGAATATTTTGATTAATCTGTCCCTTGATGATGCCTGACTCTATTTTTGCTTTCTCCCAAATTGAACACCATCAGTCCATTTGCTCTCTGGGAAGCGCTCGTCTACAATTTGACTCCCCGCGTCTCTCAGACGTACTTAAACTGCTGCATGCATACATGTATTTGTGCATAATGAACACAGGTACACTGTACACTATCAGCTGACAAGATCCTCAATTAGCTTGTCCTTGATGGCGATCTCTTGTCATTGGCACTATGGGTCCAGCTAGGCTGCAGCATGGAAACGCTTAAAGAGTCTGAAGCATGGCCCTCACCCTGTCCACTCTTAAACCACAAGCATGTGTAAAGGATTTGGGTGGATAATAACTTCACTAAAAGCAGGCGTGACCAATAACTGTGTTCATGATGGGGGGTTAAAATAAGACATGATTATATTTTCTTTAAGCGGGATGCTCAATGTTATCATATAAAGCATGATGTGTCCTGATGAAAAGATGCAAATATGACATGAATCGGATTTTGACTGAAAGCCACAAATGTGTTTAGAGGATTTATTTACACCCACATTTGACAATAACCAAGATCTAAATCTTAATGAAACGCTGACCGTCATTGAAACCTGCTGTGTAGTTTGCAATTGGGTTTACATGGGCTCAATGCTCAACTAGATATTTTTTCCCTGGGGGAAAAGGGAAACATTTTAATGTCTTAAGTGGATGAGACCAGTTAACTAAGTGGAGAGCAGTGTCTATAAGAGGTTGGCCAAGATTTATAGGAATAATTAATAGCAGACCAATCATAGCAGACTGCCAGTCAATTCTGTTCAGGTCAGCTTTATTTTATTTGCCTCTCATCATTGCTGTATGCAACATTTGAACATTTAGCATTTTAGCAGGGCAACATGTCAAGGGTGTAAACAGCATCTCACCCAAAATTAGCTGGAATGGTCTTCAGAGCACCGGAGAACCTAGTTAAGATCAGAAGTATAAAAATGAATTCACATCAGACGTATAATAACCGATCTATGAAGGATTAATTCACTTAACTGTGACCATAATTTCCTTTTCAATTTTTGGTGAGAAACTCAGGATCACAATCGTGGCTCATCATCATAAACTGCAAAGAAAACAGTTCAAAGTTGCTTATTTCAATTGAATCTATTTTTTATTTGGAAAAAGTCAGTTAATGTACCAGCAGCACAGCAGTTCAAAGGTCCCATGTTCAATTACAGCTCGCCTCAGTCTTCCTTTGCGGTGTATACATGTTCTCCCCGAGCCCATGTGGATTCTCCCTGGGCACTCCGTCTTCCTCCCAAACTCCAAAAACATGAGTGTATTGGGCACAACAATACACCCTTTGGTATGATTGTGAGTTTGAAAAGTTGTTTGTATGTGTGTGCCCCACGTTTGGCTGGCAACCAGTCCAGGGTGTCCCTCGCCTACTGCCTGAAGACACATTATCACCATATGGTACAATGCAGTTCTACGCTGCAGTTCAGGGATGACAGACTTGTTTTAGCAGAGTGGACACAAGGAAGTAAATCCAATTCTCAGGTGAGCCAGACTGGTTAAAAACAATCTATGAACTTATATGGAGATCACTGCTGTGCGTGCCTGCCCGGCCCCAAATTCCAAGCAAATAGCAGCTATAAATATATTATTGTTGAAAAAAAATGATTGGATTTTTCTGCTAAAGGTCCCCGTCTCTGGTGTTTTCTACATCGTTGCAGACCAACCAAGCGGCACCATTTTTTATTTTTTTATTGAAAACAAGCACATAAACACAAGTACTTACGTACTTATGCCAGCCAATTGAATCCTTTTTCAGTTCAATCTAATGTTACGTCCACCAAATGTCGCTTTATTTGTTAAAGATATCTGTCAGCTATGACTATGTTTTACTGCTCCCCAAACGGACCGTACAGTAAAAGTGTTTTGCTCCTAATCCCAAACAGACCCTCAATGTCAGTCGGAGTGATGAAAGGTTACTGCGGGCCTACATCCATCAGCTTCCATATGCATACTACAGCGTGATATACAACGGCGTTTCCTCGTCCTCTAAGAACCCCTGCTATGCTCATAGGGGTCTTCTGAAATCGCCGCTTCCCCAGGAGGACAAGTGCAGACCAACTTTACAGCCGGGCCAGGTTACTAAGAAAGCTTTTCTTTCATGGAAAGAAATGAGGAGCATACTCCTGTGACTAAAGTTGGAGCGTGATTTAAAGAAATACCAAGAAGCAAACATTAATCGAAATTCCTCGGAATCTTTGAAAATATTTGTAGATGCACTTCCCTCATTCAGATTTAAATTTGTAAAGAGGAGATGTATCAAAATGGGCCAAGTGTACCACATGGGATTTTGCCATGAATCTTGAGGGAACAATGGCGCTTAGGTTTGTGCTTCAGTTACCAAGTGAATACTCTCTAGACTTTGCACTCACACCACTTGAAAACGGCTTGGAAAACAGCCTGAACTTTTTCATGCTCAATGGGAATCTAGCTGTGCCAAAGCTAAACTCACTTTTTCTTACTTTACTCTGTTTATTGTGCAAAACTTGATGACAGTGTGTGTGTGTGTGTTTGCATGTTTCATGGAATCACTTCTTTTTAAGAGAGCAAACATTATGTAACAATTTCTTCTTGTTCCCCCACAAAATAAAAATGATAAAAAAACATTCTGTTAAGTTACCTTTTATTTCAGAATAAAATGCCAAGAAAGTAAATGTCTAGTGCAAAAGATTTATTACAGGGTCTGTTATTAAAGGGACATTCAGTATAGTATTTAGACAAGAACAAAAAAGTAATTTATTTTAAAACCACTAAAAAATAAAATAACTTGCAAATAAATGTATACAAGCATATATATATATATATATATATATATATATATATATATATATATATATATATATATATATATATATATATATATATATATATATATATATATATATATGCATATACAAAAATACTCAAGTATAGCGAGAGTATCTGTAGTAAAGTATTTTTTTGCTTCCCACCATTTCCAATAATTAAACATAAAATATAGAATATAAGAAAAAATAAATAAAGAATGTGCAATCACAATAATGAAAATGGAAGCAAACTCGACACAAAACAAATGCAAAAAAACCATACGGAGATAAAAACTGCTACAAGATGTAAATAGATTAGCGCACACATGTTCGTGATTGTATTTTGGATTTGTTTTCTTCTCAGTTTGCTTACATCTAAAACATTTTGATTTGTTGATTGCATATTTTTTATGCTGTGTCTTTTATGTGTTCCCATCACTTATTTGTTTGTTTACGTCATTCCTGTGTTTTAATTTATCGTTTTGTTGGTTGCAGCGTGTTTGCCTAAGTCGTTGCCAAGTCGACCACCGTGCAATAGAGACTTTCTTAAGATCCGCACAGAGGTACACACATTTATAAATTTGTCTCCCTGTTACATATTTTCTCATGTTTGTGTTCTATCTCCTGGGGTGATGCACCTGACCTCCTTGTATTGATACAAGCAGGAATGAGAAACAAGACACTATTTCCTTGCCAGAGTCACTATATAAATGTCACTCAGGATGAATAAGTCAACTCTATTATGTCCTAAGTGCACAGTATCGCTAATACTTCTTCGAACCACTAGGAGGCCCTCATGCAACAAGATGTTGAATTCCAAAACTGAAACTGAATGCCCTGCGATTGGCTGGCAACCATCTCAGGGTGCCCACTGCCTAAAGACAGCTGGGATAGGCGCCCGTGACCCTTGCGAGGGTAAGTGGATGGATGAATGATAGATATTAAATATTTTACTGCAACACTTTTACAGAGTGTTATACATTATGGTATAAATTATGTAGTATTATTCATGTTTGAATTGTATATATTTTTTTATTTTTGTATTTGATGGTCTTGTAACATTTTTATTATATTCCAGTGTTGTGGAAGAGCCCAGTTATATACCAGAGAATTAGCATTCGCTATAAACTACATATACGGCATCAGCTGCAAGCCTGTCCCGAATTCTGACAGCATTGTGTCTGTTAAATAAAGCTTCATTCATTCATTCAAGTTTAAAGTGACCGGTGTCAGGCAGCTACACGATATTTAGTCAAGCAAACGCCACACATACACAAATATGAGGGGAACTAAAAATTTGAGATGTTTTTCATTGGTTCTGACAGACACCAGATGCCTACAGTGCACCGACAGGCACTTTGCAGGGAAGATGAGAAGGGGGGGAGGCACGGACATCTGTAAGCAGCCATGTGGCAGAGGAGTGTGAAGCTGGTGATAACAAGAAGGAGGTGAAAGGCATGTATGATTACAGGGGGAAAGGATGTGTGCGAGTTCACAAGTCATGTTGAGGCGTCGATCCGAGATGTACCAAATGTAGTTGACTGCAGCATTAAATTTGGGATATTGAAGTCACAATTACTACCTTCTGACTCATAGTTAGCAACCACATAACTCATTTGATGTCACACAAGACTTTTTTTTTTTTTTTTTTTTTTTACAAGGCACATTGACCTAATATTGTAAACTATGCTTTTAGTGGGCTGTTTTTCTGTCATTTTGGGGGTCTTCTATGTCAAATAAACACACAGTTGCTGGGTAAATGCAGCACAGTTCACATGTGTATGGGTGGTTTCAGTGCCTAATGACACTTGATGTTGCAATAAATGAAACCTCTTGAAAAAAAAACTATTTTACTACCCACCTACCAGTGGTTAATTCATCTTGATCTGTAGTAATGCATTTTGAAATGAATTATGTTCTCCTTTAGAACACAGCCTTATTTGTCCTGATGCTTAAAATGAAATGTTGGTGTGTTGCTGGAGTATATATCAAGGCATTACCAGGGTGATTGGGACTCATTGTCTGAGAATGTCTGTACAAGTGGAACCAATTAAGTTTTTATTGACCATTACAGTCAAACTGGAGATGGCGCTAGAGGACATATCATTACTCGCCATGCAATCATTTTAAAGGAGATAGGGGTATTTGACTACTGACATTTATGCTCAATACCATAAATGCCAGAATTAACCTAGTTTGTAGATATTAAGCCAGAAACAAGCGAAACAGGTACCCAAACAAAAATGTCTTTGTTAGAGACTTTAAGCAGATTTACATAGATTACCTTGGGCCTACTAGGAGGCGTAGTGTGTATGAGCGCATGCTTGTGTTTGTGTGCGAGGAACTCATGGCTCATTCCAAAACGCCTCCGCCGTGTCTGAACAAACGTACAGCCGTGCGCAGCCAAGCTTGTGTCAGCTCATAATGCAGAGCGCTGTTTACTCCTTTTCAAGTGGGGGGGCTGCACTCAAAAGTGAAACTCGGATAGGCGAGGACACAATGTGCATTACTGCAGACTTGGGGGGGAAAGAACGAAGTGTTTGCTGATAGTTTGATCACACTGAGGCAACCAAATTTGAGAGAAAATGAGAAGGGGGGAGAGGCACTAGTAATAAAGGTCCCTGATTTCTGCAATTTAAAGGCCACTGAGTAAGCACGACTAATAGCTTTCCACTGAGCTCTCTGTATTAATTAGGTTGTGCCGTGAGATATGAGTTTATCTTTTCCCATTTAAATTAAGGCAAGACGATATTGTGCTTTATAAAACAGAGTAATGGCCTTAATGAATTCAATGTTTCGAAATAAACCGCCATTTCTTGCATCCATTTAATTAATGCAAGCCTTCTAATAATGTGCACTACTTTACAATAGTATTACAATAGTAGTACAATAGTGACAAACATGAAGAGGAGTTTCACAACTGTCTCAGAAATTTTTCAGAAATATTTGTAATATTTCAATTTTTTTTATTTGTGTTAGTTTTCATTAGCCATGAACCATAAGTAGCCTGCACATGTATGAACACACGACAAATGCAAATATGGTTCACCACTTTTTTCTCATTCGACACTTCGGTTTGACAGAAATAAGGTCAGGGAGTATGACAATTTATTAAGCACATCTGCACAGGCCAATTAAACGTTTAACAGATGATATGCACAATTTGCCTTGGAAGCATCAATATAATTGTTGATGTATGTGATATTGTGGTAGTAGTTCGCTGTAATAAAGAAATACTACTTGTTTAGTGTGTGTGTGTGCGTATGTATGTGTGTGAGCGCAAGGGACTGATTAACAACAGGGTCATTATCGACTCACAAACGTTTCTGGGGTTGAACTGGTCCAGGCTAAGAAGCTTCAAGCATTGCGGCTTTTAATGCACAACTCCATGAAGCTAAGGGCAAGCTACGCTTCTAGAATGTTAGACTAGTAACTAACTGATCTGCTATTTCAAATAGCATAATATAGAGCACAGGTTGCATTTAGGGGGCCGGAAGAAGATTCCCTGCTGTCATGGGTCACTCAGGGAATGTTTGGTGGATTATCGTGGAAATTGCCTGCAGGATACTTGGCATTTCTACAGCCACAGGTAGGATATAATGTAGGGTGACCACAGAACCTCTTGTTTTATGTTCTGTTGCTGTTGTATTCTTTGGCATATGTTCTGAATTTCATGAGGGAAGGAGTGTTGCAACATGGTGTTGAAAAGTGTTATCTGATGCGAGATTTGTGCTGTAGCAGCGCTCATCCATATTAAACAATACTATTTCATAACTCAGCTCTGAGAAAATAGTAAGCGTTTGCCTCAGAACATGAATTGCTATCCAATAAACGTTTCAAAAAGAAAATGACCAAGATTTTGCATCCAAAAATATTTCTAGTCTTTTCAGAAGGTTTAATGATATGTCAGATGCCTCCTTCCATCCATGTCATTCTCAGTTTTTGTTCACTTAAAATTTAAGTTCGGCTATCCCGGTCTCCTATCAAGATATTTATAAGAGTGGGGCCATCACACGTGTGTTGCTATGTGAGACTTGAGTCGTAACACAGGCTACTAAATGGTCACTTGCAATGTGAATGAAGTTTGTCTTTAAATATAGAAAAGCACAAGAGACATAGAGGCAGTCAGAGAATTGCTGATTTATTTTTTTCGTATTTCTATGATGGCTTATCCCCTACTGTACAAACTACTAGTGTTATAGGTTCATTAACCCCTACATTTCAAACTGTTGCCAATGCTGCTCATTTACACAACGAAGTGCCGTACAGCTGTCCACATCTAGCAGGTTTATTGGCCTTATTTTGAGCTCACGCGGTTTTATACACTCGTGTGCTTACTATGCATTAACCGGTGTGTGTGCATTTATGTGTCTGTCTGCTTCTGTGTGTTTCCATGGACAGACAATTACATCGGGTGTTTGTTTTCAACTGGTCTGCACACTGTGTTTAATTCTCTCATATAAATTAGCAACAAACCTCTAAGCAGAATTTTCCTGACTTCCCCCCAGTGCTGATTGTATCGTTGCATTTTTGCAAAGCCGCCCCAAAAAAACTGCTTCCATGTGTAAGGCACTTTGGCCACGCTTGCATCACTAAAAACCTCCAAGGCAAAACAGTATCTGATTTGAAAAGAAATCATATTTTTTGTATTGAAACCACAATTATACTACAGTCAAGTATTGTTTGTTTTTAGTTAGTTTTGGATCAGGTACAATTTTTTTTTAAAGCAACACTTAAAACGTTTATTGATTAAGACAGCTCCATATGGACAAAAGCAGTAGTGCTTTGCTTGAAGACAAACTACATTTCCCATGAGGATGAGGATTTAGCATTATTAAATTCTCATCTTTCAGTCACCTGAATTTAGACTGAATTACATTTCTGTTTCCTGTGGCTATATGATCGCTCTCTGTCATGAATGAAGAAAGGAGAAAAGTGTATGCCATATAGCAAACATCCCATTTGTAGTTTATTTGTGGCAGGGTTCCTGCCACCCTCCTCGAAGTTGCTTCTTGCCAGCAAAAGCAATACAGGCCTACTCAGGCCATGACAAAAGTAGTTCAGCTAGATGTGAGTCAGTGTTTCGTCAGAAGAGTGATGAAAATATTTTATGATGGCTGAAATGTTCCTAATTGTTGTTTTAACCACTCATTGTGTTTGTACTTGAACATCTCAAACCAACATACACAATTAGACAACTATGCAAGGTTAAAGCAGTGTAACTTTAACATACCTTAAAATAGGATTACCCATCCTTCTATTGTGTTACTGTTATTTGGGGGTTCAAACTGACTTCTTTTATTTGTTCAAAGGGCAAATTTAAGGTCAGAAGTACTCAAGGCAGCAAATGTTCCATGGGCCAGTATGTCATGACCTCTTTTATTTGCACTATTTGGGCTGAGTGTACAGTCAGCAGGACTTGGCATTGCCCCTCACTGTCAATTCAAGTCTCCCTGTATCCCATTTTTCTTGCTGGTCTTCCAAAGAATACTTTCATTCAGACTAAACAAATATATGTATCATTGATCATTCATGAAGTCGGGATGTGAGATAAGCGCAAATTCTGTAATATCAAGTTACTTATGAGACCGGCGTTGAATGTGGGGCTCAAATTGTAATTACTAACACAAGTAAACCATAAGTAGTGACCCTGACATCACTTTTGACTCTTGGAATTGATGCAACAAATTGTTTACTTCAGTTTAATCAAGTACATTAATTAATTAGATCTTCTATCATCACCTCGACAGAGCCAGAACTCAGAAATACAGCCAAGAAGTCCAGAGACGTCCAACAAACTAACCAAAAAAAAAAAAAAAAAAACACATATGGAAATGACGCAATGAATTTACAGAAGAAGAGAACGCTGCCAGACCATAAGGTCTATGGCATCAAGGTAGTATCTTCAAAGGGCGTCAGCCATTAAGAAATTTTAATCTGGTACTCGGCAAAATGACCAAATCATCAAATATCAATTAATCCAGAAGGTCAAATACCGAGGCTCAGAACCCAAAATCATTGATTAGTCATTGATTACCAATTTCCAATGCGAAAAGTTAAGGACTATATCAGTTCAAATAAAAAATGTAAAGATTGCATTTTACCAAATTGCAATGCGAAAAGGTGAAAATTAATTCATTAATTCAAGTAATAAATGTAAAGGGAAAATTGCATTTCAAGTAAGATTTACAGTTGTTTGGAACTGAGACTGTGTGTCGAGGTAATGTTTTGCATCTACATAAATCCTTTTTTCGAGTCACATGGAATGTAGGAAAATCAAATCAATCATCGCAAAGACCACCCTTGCAGGAAAACAATTATGGTATTACTGTGCTTGAGAAACAGTGAACGAAACCTGCCACCTGGTGGACACAACTTGGGAACTTCTAAAGTGATATATAGTTGCATTCTCTTTTCAGTGTTGTGTGCTGTAGGAGTGGAGACCCTCCAACAGGGAGACTTCAACAGCCTTGGCATCTACCTGCTGTAAGAACCTAATGGAATATTATTGTTATCAAGTTTTTCTTTCAAAGAGTTTCCTAAATTGGCCTACTTAAGCCGTTTGCTGTTTGTGTGACTCCCGTTCAAATGTACACAGAGCCACCGGAAAGCTTCTCTCAGGGGAGAGTTGCAATCTCTGTTGTCCTAGAGGAGCGCTCCTAGCTGTTTATAATGTGCTCTCCAAGAAGATGCATTTCATGTGATGAGTTTTATCCCAGGGGTATTTCTTTCGGGTTCACAAGATGGTAATCTGACAATTGAAGGCAGTAATTACTGGTCCTTTATTTAAAGATTAAGAATTAATTCACGCACAAGGTGACATGTTTCAGTCTGTTCTAGATGCTGAATAAATGTGGTCCAAAATTATTATTTGTTCCTCACCAGAGTGTCCTCCATTGGCATTGTGATTTTTGAGTTGGCCTACTTCCTGGATGCACTCTTGGTCACGTGCCTGCCGTGAGTACACAGCTTGATTATCTGCATTAACACAATATCATAATAACTCACAGGGGTTAAAGTGAGGCAAGTGGATTCTCCCTTTGTTCTACACGATTCACCTTTCATTATTAAATGCTACGAGTTTGTTTCTTTTATGACTCAATGCGGCTGGTGCACTCCTCACTAAAAAAAAAACATTGCTGAGGTTGCCCACCAGTTTTTTGCTTAAGTGGGTTTGATATGTATCAGTGTGTTATATTTGGAGAAAATCCTTCCAAACTGCCTTACTTTGACCTGTGTGGATTTCCATCACTGAGATGACTGAGAATCGACAGTAACATGTAACAAATCCTACCAGTTCTAGACTACTTTGTTTGATATATTCATCATGATATTTCCGCATTTAGTTGGCGCCTGGCCGAAATCTCCTAAGTCATAATTTGGTATATTTCACATTTTTTCACAAGCCGATACTCTTGGTCAGTCCTCACACGAGAGATAAATTTGATTAATTACAGTCCAATCTTAAATGCGATACATTGCTTTCTCTGTTTGACCAAGAAGTGTTTCTCACTGAACAAACATGATGAGATTTTTTGGTGAGGGTGTCAAGTGAAAAGTGATGAGTTTTTAAGTACAAGGATTTCGCCCTATGCCAGCGATATGTCTTGAAAGTTTTCAGTCATAACAAGCTTGCAGATTGCAGTATAGCTGTCATGACAAGTTAAACACAAACAAAGATGCCAATCTATCATTCTAACTGAGATTCCACATTAGGAAAAAATGGCAAGTGTGTGCTCGCTGATCTTATAGTGTGTGGTGAACTCCAGATGACCAACACATCACGCAATCACCCATCATTGTGAAATGTCTGCTCCTAGTCATTTTTAAATGAGAAATTACACAAACACCGAACACAGCCACTGCTTCTTCATTTTTGTCCCACAACAGTGCAAGATTCATGGTTTTTTTTTTTTTTTTTTTTTTTTTTTACTAATTCTAGATCTGTCATGGTTTGTTGGATTTGGGGTTGTGGGTTTATTTTGAGGGGTTCTGTTCCTTTCTGTTTACGTATATAGTTCCTGTTTCTGCTCCTTTCGTGTCTCCCTGCGTTAGTTTTGGTTTAGTCCACCTGTCCGCGTTACCTGCCCCTCGTGTCCTCCAATCCGCTCCCGTTGCCTTTTGTCCTTGCCCAGCTGCCGTGTGTTTGTCTGATTAGTTTGTGAATGTATTTAAACCTGGTTTTCGTTACAGCCCGTGTCGGATCATTGTCATGTCATGCCATATCGTCTCTGTCGCGTTTTCGTAGCCCCGTCTCGCCCCTCAGCCCCGTGTTTTCCTGCTAGAGTGCCCGTCGTGTTTGTTTTCTGTTCTGCCAGCCTGCCTGCGCCCTTAGTTCGTGTTTTTGCCGTCCTGTTTTTTCCCGCTTTTGTCCCCGTACGTTTAGTTAATCAATATGAATTACATCAAGCCCGTATCTCTACGTCCTCCTGCTTTGGGGTCCTCCTCCTCGCAACCACGCCGGCCGTCACACCCGCCGTGCGCCCCGGTGACAGGATCTCAGGATCAATCACGCTCTGTGACTCTGTCAAACTTTAATTTCATTAGCCCCAACTGTCTTCACTGCAGTTCAGCGAGGCAAAATCCTTTGAACACACTCCACACCAAAAGATCGGTATCCAACTACTGGACATTTGCATCACAAGGGAGGAAAAATGCTCAAACTTAGCCCGATTATTAAAAAAAAAAATAATAATAAAATACAATTTATCAGTGCATGTTTCATTCGTCTCTAAATGCAAACAGGAGCTGGTACCCACACAACAGCTCAAATTTATACCACATTTTAGACAATAGTGCTAAAAATCTGTAAATCTGGTTCCTAAATGCAATATTAAAACAATACATGTCACCTTACACCAGCCCTAAAATTAATTCATGAAAATATATCAAAGCAGTAGCCTAAAACAAAACCAAGAGGCCTGCGGTTTGTTTGATGATTTTTCATAGGAACATTGTTAGTAGTTTTGAAATGCTGAAAAGCTGTATAATCTCTATAACAATTTGCCAAGAATCTCTTAAGAAAATCAAAAAACTACTTTAAAAAAAAAGAAGGAAAAGTCATATTGTATTGTTCGTCACTGTTGCCATGACTGACTGACTTACTGTGTGGAAATATGGAATAACACAGATGAAATGAATAACACAGATGAAATGTTTGTTTTTAAAACTCCAAAAATAAACTATACAAGTTATTTATCCTTCAAATTATGCAGAATCAACCAAACCATAAATCCATACATTCGCCTATCCATTTCTTTTAGTCACTTAACCTCAACAGGGTTGCTGGCTTGCTGGTGCCCATGCCAGCTGTCTGCGGGCTGTAGGCGTGGTTGCCCTGAATTGGTTGCCAACCACTCGCAGGGCACACAAAGTCAAACAACCGCTCACACCCCCAATCACACCTAAGGACAATTTAGAGCCTACCATGCATGTTTTTGGAATGTGGGAGAAAGTCGGAGTGACCGAAGAAAAACCATGCAGGCATCGGGAGAACATGCAAACCCATCACAGGAAGGCGCGGATTGAACCCTATGAAATGTGAGGTGGACAATCAATCAGTTTTTTTACTAAATTAAATATTTTCAGATGCTATGATTTCATTGAATCTATATAACACAAGTAATGTACAAAGCTTACAAAGCCAATTTCGAAGCAATATTCAGATGTTATTTGCAATCAGATTATGGTTGCTGTTACAGTTTATGTGGCAAGTGGAAAATGTTGAGTGACATGTTTTAATTTATACAGGCAGCAAAATTAGAATCAGCAAACATGTTATTGTTCTAGCAATGCTAAGTGAGGCAATATAATGTTCTCCGATTGGTCTAGTTAGGTGTCAATCATTTGAAGTGATGAGTGAGCAAGCTCATATCGTAATCCACAAACATGGTTTGAACGTGAGTTATGTTTTAATCATATTATGCCATAAAAATATGTGCATGTCAATGTAAATCTTTTAATTGTAATGATATAAATCCATGCACTGATTAGCATGTCCGCCTCACAGTTAAGGGACCTGAGTTCGAATCCAACTGCCTTCGACCTTCCTGTGTGGGGTTTGCATGTTCTCCCCAAGCCTGCGTGGGTTCTCTCTGGCTTCCTGCCACGGTCCGAAAATATGCATGGCAGGTGTATTGCACACACTAAATTGTCCTTAAGTGGTATTGGGTGTGTGAATGGTTGTTAGTCTCCTTGCGCCCTGCAATTGGCTGGCAACCAGTTCAGGGTGTTCTTTTCCAACTGTAGCTGTCCTCCTGACTGGAAACTCTTTACATTATGGGGGAAGATGGCACAAGTTGGAGGCTTTCAGAAGTTTCTCTACTATTCCATAATGTCCATAGTCTGTTTCCTGCATCCTGTGTTGGTGTGGCACGCTATTATTCCAGGTAAAGTTAAGCTGTCCTTGAAGAATGTTTTATAACCACAAGCCAATACTCCCAAATGCCATTTAGTTCATTTCGATACATTTCTACCCTTCCAGGGATAATGCTTCTAGTGACTGCCTTGTTCAACTTCATACTCGGCAAGAAAACAAAAAGTGAATCCCTTAAAAGCAGCAGGAGCCAAGGCCCGACTACAGTGTGTGTAACAGAAGGGGTCCCCTCGAAAAGCGCGCCCTCGTTCCTCCATGTGGTGAGGGGAAACAGAGTTGCCCTAGCAACCAGGGACGAGTGCCACGGTCTGGCCGAGAATGGGGGAGAGAGCTTCCAGGCCATGCTGGAGCTGGAGCACACACCAAAAGAGAGGCAAAGGATGGAGAGGAGACCCGCATGGATGAGCGGACGGAAGGAGGTGCTGGAGAGAGAGATGGAGGAGATGAGAGAGTTTGGAGATTCAGAGCCAGAAACCACATCAGATACTGCACCTATGATCACTGACTGAAGCTGTCTGCAGTCCTTGTCACAGCAAATGTTGAGCTCATCTTGGTGCTAAAACTGTCAAGTACTTGAAAGAAATTACAGCTATACAAAATTGGTGCATTCAGAAAGTATACACAGTGCTTCAGTTTTTCCACATTAGGTAATGTTACCGTCTCATTCTAAACTGTTTAATTAATCTCTTACCTCAAAATTTCCCTCACAATACCCCATGATGACAATGTGAAAGGTTGTTGTTTTTTGACATTTTTTGATTAAAAACAGAAAACGAAGAAATCGCATTTACATATGTGTTCACAGCCTTTGCTTCATACTTTTTTGATCCACCTTTGTTGGCAGCAATTACAGGCGTTAGCATTTCTGAATATGATGCTGCATGCTTAAAATGGCTATCTTAAGGCATTTCTGCCACTTCTTCTTTGCAGAATATCTCAAGCTCCATCAGGTTGGATGGGAGATGGCTGTGCACAGCCATTTGAAGGTCTCTCCAGAGATGTTCAATCAAATTTAGGTCTGGGCTTTACCTGGGCCACGCCAGGACATTTACAGCGTCGTTCAGAAGCCAGTTCTTGGCTGTGTGCTGCAAGTCATTGTTCTGCTGAAAAATGAACCTTAACCTAAGATCCCAGATCAAAAGTGCTATGGACCAGGTTTTCATCGAGGACATCTTTGTAGACTGATGGTTTCATTTTTCCTAGACTAGTCTCCCAGTTCGTGCTGAAAAGCCTCCTCATAGCATGATGCTGCCACCACAAGCCATCACCGTAAGGATGGTATTGGCCTTGTGATAAGCGGTGCCTGGTTTCTTCCGAACCTGATGCCTGGCATTCACAGCAAAGAATTAAATCTTTGTCTAATCAGACCAGAGATTTTGGTTTCTTGTGATCTGAGTGTCTTTCAGAAGCCTTTTGCCAGACGGGTTGCCATGTTCCTTTTACTAGGGAGGGGCTTTCATCTGGCCAATCTACCAAACTGGCCAGAATTGCTGAATTCTGGAAGGTTCGCCTCTTTCCACAGAGGAACGCTGGAGCTCTGACAGAGTGATCATCGGGTTCTTGGTTGCCTCCCTAACTAACCCCCCCCCCCCGATCTCTCCGTTGGAATGGCCGACGAGCTATAGGAAGGGTTCGGGTGGTTCAAATTGAATAATGGAGGACACAATGCACATTAGGACCTTCAAAGCAGCTGAATTTTTTTTTTTCTGTATCCTTACCCAGAGTCTTGCGGCAAAGGCTCTGAACACATTTTTAATGAATTAAAAAAACATTTTTTTGTTTAATAAAATCGTCATAATGTATGTATAATTTTGAGATGAGGGATGGATTGAGTAACATTTGTAATGAGGCTGTACCATTACAAAATGTGGAAAAAGTGAAGGTCTATGTACGCACTATAAGTTTTGAAAAATGACTGGTGACAGCAGTTGACTCCAGGATGCTTGTTGAAGTCATTAAAATATGTTAAGGTTTAGAAACAATGGCTGGTGGAGGTAATATTGTAAAGAAGAGTAGGGGGGCGTGACCCTAGGAAAAGGTTTTGTTTTTGTCATGTGAAGGATAATTGCAATAAAACAAGAATTGTGGGGTTTTTGTTTGTTTGTTTGTTTCAGGTACTTTGATGTACTTGGTTGTTATTTTTTTCAGTTTGAAACTAAGTTATAACCTGCATAATTGCTGTAAAAAAATAATGAACAGTTGTTGAAAATTGATTTATATTGCTTTTTTCTTTTGTTAATGATTAAAAGGATATAGGTTTTGGTGCAATTATACAATTTTTATAGATAATAATCCTGTTAATAGTCAGCTCATCGGGCGAGGGGGGGGCAGTTTTCTCGTTCCTAGGGGGGCATGGCAAAATGTAATTGAGAAGCACTGCACTAAATGTATTTTTAAAAAATCTCAAATTTCAGGTCGAATTCGAATTTATGTAGATTTTAGAGTGTCCACAGTGTCTCTTTTGTATTCCTGTGTATGCTTTTTACAAGATGATTTTTTATAATTAGCCATTCGGACCAATTAATGGCACACATGGTGCCTTTTAGTCTGATTCAGCTCCTATTTGCAAAGCCTGAACGGACTGGGGCAGTGACACTAATGCAAGGCAATCCAATCTAGTTAATGTTTGATGCATTATTCATAAGGCAATAAAGTCGATTAAGTGTTTCACTCATTCAACAACACAAGGGGAAATACTGGCAAATGTGACAGGGAAAAGCTGGAATTAAAGCCTACGCAGGTGTCACAATCAGATTCAAAACGCCTCATTGTGTGTGTTTATCGAGTGTGAGTGGTCACCATGACAACCAGACTCGGGGAGGTGAGACCAGACACTTCAATCCAATGAGAAAATTGTGTTGATGTGTCCAACATGGTTAGGCGCTGTTGACTGCGAATTGTTAAAAATATTTAACATCATGTATAGGTAATGATTTAAAAAAACAACTGTTTTTCATTTGTCTCTTTTGGTTGCCTTCTAAAGTTGTTCTTCTGTTCAGACTGTAAATCAATACTGTCTACTCTAATAACTCACACTTCAGCGTGTATCCACACTTGTCTTTTGTTGTCTATCTGGAGCATGACGTGGACCACTGAAGGGAAAAGGGAGACTTGGTAAGCACATAAATTGATACATTTCAAGTGAATAGCCTGCAGGTTAAACAGCTGAACATACTTGCTCTATCCTACAATGCATTCGTGTAAACTGGGCTCATGTGATTGGAGATGTTCCGATGGAAATAACTGTACGGCTTTGTTCACAGTTCATTGAGGTCACACAATGGCTTTGTACAGCTTCTTATAATGACCTCAATTAGCAGCTGACTGATGCCAAATAAACTGTTACCCCATTTACGTTTGTGTTCTTTCTCAGAGGAAATTGACTCAACAAGGAGCATGTAACTTTCTTTAAATCGCAAATCCCCATCAGGGAGGGTGTGGGGGAGACTTCCTATAGTTTTTGTTCTCCTACTACAATGGCTCAGATGGAAGATCCGGGATCAAAAACAGGATGGGAGGAATAAATCACGGACACGGCTATGGTGGCTTCTTCCTTTATTCAGAGAAAGGAAGCAAAACAGGATAGGCGTTCTAAAAAGCTACAGAATTTCAAATTCATTGTCAACTAATTTATTCTGACAGCTTGTTATGAATATACAAAGTCCACAACAGCCATCTAGCGACCATTAAAGTTTTTTTTTTTTTTTTTTCATGCAAAATTACTGTGGTTGCGTGAACTGCCGGACTTAGAATACGCCAGAAAGTGGAATGCACCGCTAATACCACGAGGCCCGCCCATGCGCGGCGTCGATTGGTTATACATTATCACTGCTGGCCGCTATTGGCCCATTTTGATGTCCGTTTGTTTGTGCGGCTTTCGGTGACAAGAAGACTGAAAAGATAAGTGGCATAGTCCACCCGAAGAAACCCAGAGACCTCTAATGCTATGGTAAGACGCTTTTAGTTAACAACGAAATAACCTGTAGCCTATATTTTTTTTAATAAATTGCGAATTACGTCATTTAACTTAACAAAAAATGCCCTCAAGTTGGTGACATTGTAAATAGAAAACGGTTGATTGTTTTCCCTCACAATTCTTAAGTAGCTGCGAGAGCGTCAACATTCTTTATGCGTCTTTTCGCGCATGGGGACGCATGGTTTATGAATGATGATGTTTGGGCTCTGTTGCTGGTGAAAGTGTGATAATTGGACGCAGCTCTCGCGATGCCTCTTTGTCCACATGGAGAATAAAGACAGGGGAGATAACACCTTTTTTCCCAATCCAAGCCTTTCTCTGCTTTTGTCATTGTTATCTAAATTATTCATAGTAATGGTGGCAGACTGGGAATGCATTTAAATGTGTAAAGAGGCACGGAGGACAGTCTGACCACACAATTAGGGACAGATTTGGAGAAAAGAGATTTACCTTATTTCCAGTTTCAATTAAGTATGCAGGTTATGTAAAATTGGTATTTTCGGGTTCTGATAAGTATTGTAGTACTGACAGCTGCAAGATTTCCTTATTCTTTGTTTGACTCAAATTCCTATAAAACCAAATTGTTATACTGACATTTTCTTTGTTGGACAAACATACCTGCATACAAGCTAATCTATCTATCTATCTATCTATCTATCTATCTATCTATCTATCTATCTATCTATCTATCTATCTATCTATCTATCTATCTATCTATCTATCTATCTATCCATCCATCCATCCATCCATCCATCCATCCATCCGTCCGTCCGTCCGTCCGTCCGTCCGTCCGTCCGTCCGTCCGTCCGTCCGTCCGTCCGTCCGTCCGTCCGTCCGTCCGTCCGTCCGTCCGTCCGTCCGTCCGTCCGTCTGTCTGTCTGTCTGTCTGTCTGTCTGTCTGTCTGTCTGTCTGTCTGTCGCTGTAAGTTTAAGTGCTCAGTTATCTGATATTGTCATATACATACCGCATAATAGCCAACCCTATGTCAAACATGGAAGTATTTTTTTATGGTAGTTGGTGTCACTTTAGTAAACACACTAAACAATCAAAGTATACATTCAATAGTAAACAAAATCAAGGGCAGACCAGATTGAGATGATCATATAGAAGTCAATGAAAATTCTGGGGAACGAAACGGAATTTCAAAAGGCATCAGTAATGCAGTGTAAAACATTGGCACTGTTTTCTGGTGTCACAAGGGACATTACAAGTGAGTTAATCCACATGATCCACATAGAATGGAGCTCAAGCTTTTCACAAGGGGCAATTTTCATGCTCCTGCTTTAAACACAAGGTGGCAGCATTGTACCACTAACCGCTCGGAAATGTGTGAATGAACTAGATTTGGAGAACACAGCCATTTGCTCTACTGTTATGTTTTTGTTTTGTTTTGTTTTTTTGTTATAGTTTATAATCAACAGTACTAATATATTGACCTCGGAGTTGGCTTGTCTACCTCATGGTCAAGAGGTTCACGGCATACGTTTTTTGTTTGTTTGTTTGTTTGTTTGTTTTACAGGCCACACCTACAGAAAGTCATGCTGTGATTGTTTCAAATTCAAGTTTTGTTAATTATGTAGGGATTTTTCTTCCTCTAAAATTTCCATGCATCATTTTGCGGTGTTGTCTGGTTATTAAATGATTTTCCATCATTAAAAAAAACCAAACCAAAACATATAAACAAACAAACAAACAAAAAAAACGGTTGTGTCGATTCACTTATCTATCAATCATTGCCTGGTGCCATTACGCAAAAGTCCCCTAAAATTCTGATCTAGAATGACCAAAGGCCCTTTTTACCCAGCTCACTTTCGCTTTCCATTCATTATTTATCACCACTTAGCTATGTCTGCAGTCATTTCGCAACAATCCCGATATCACAGAGATCAGTTTGTACATGGAAAACCAGGCAGGTTATGACACGAGCATTGATTCTTCAATGTCAGCGCAAAGCGATTAAGTGAAGTCCAATAAAGAATGTGAGTGGGAGGTTTAATAGACCATAAACAACTCACTTTCATTGTTTCGCATCTTGTAATATGGATGTGTTGCAATGTACTGTATAAGAAGGGGAAAAGGTAATGTGATATAATAACATGTCATGTTACAGAGAAATTTCTGTCAATGGAATCTGTGCCACTTTTTGATGTTTGGGTCGAGAGTTGTCCCGCTGAATGACTCATATCCTGTGGTTTATTAACTAAAGCCAAGATCATGTGACCTCTCACATCCTTCTGTAGAAGTAATGCTCTTGTCCTCCTCTCTTTGACCGTAAATAACACACTGGCATACCGTTAAACTCATTTATTTACAAAAGAACATGTAAAATGGTAGTATGAAAAATAAATAACACACACAAAAAACAATATTGACTGGTTAAAGCTATAAAAGTCCATTAATGTTTGGCCTCCAGGGCTTTTAGTGAACATGATATCTGCACAGATAAATACTGTGTCTTACAGCTAATGTGTAAAAGACAATCTCATTTCAAGCAGACAACAGAATCTGAGCTGTACTGACACTTTTTAAAAAATGACACAGTGTTCTGCTGTTTTTCAAAGTCCCTGATATCAGCTTGTATTGCAAAGTCCAATGTACACATAATCCATTCTTACACTGTAGCTGCATGCTGTTTTGACCATCAGCATTTATTTGAGTCCCCCTCGGTGTCGAGAACGCTGGCGATGACCTCTCCTCCTCCTCCTCCTCCTCAGGCACAGCTTCACGTTGCGACCCAGAGACTTGGCTCTAGAAAACAAACCAACCTTTTTTACATGGCTTTTTGTGATCTGAAAAGTTGTCAATCAAGGGTATGCACATACTGTTTGTTTGCTTTGTTTGTCTTGGCGTTTTTGGTAACTTGGACAAATGCAAACAAAATAACATTCAATGTCTGTGACCTATACCCTCATGCGGAGGGAGTGATGCATAGTGCAATTACGTATAGAGGTCACCATTCCTTTTTAACCTAAATTGAAGGATTACATGGGGGTTGGGTGAGCATGAACATACAAATACACCACAATGGCTGTTTTTGTGACATGTGCATATGTATTACAAGTACTAATGTGTAGGAAATTCACTGTTATTTATATAATAGGCAAATTTGGAGTGAAGCAGGGTTTTTGTTGCTGTTTTGTTTTTTTTTGTTTTTTAAGCTGACCTACACTAGTCTTGTGCACCCCCACAGTTTGGGAGTCCCTGTTTTTTTTCCTGCTGGGAATGATATACACATTAAAAAAAAAGTAATAATTTGACAATTCTGAGGAGCTGCAAATTTGCATGACCCTCAAATCGTCCTTGGAACTTTGTCAATACCAATAAAATGCAGGCCACTCATCTTCTGGCCACTAAATATGAATAGAAAAACTAAAATGATTTTTTTTCCGCCATAGAGGTTTGTGTCCAAATAAACAACAATACCATTCCTATATCATTACCGGCAACTAAACAAATACAAATGCACTTTAAGTCAAAAAGTTGCTGGGTAATAATATTTTTCGACTTGATCTTACCTATTCCAACATCGGATCAGCTGTTTCCCCATTGGAGCATCTGGAGTCAGACACACAGGCTCATTGTTGCTCTTCAGTGTCACTCTGTAAAACATGATGGCGCATGTTAGGTCACTTGAATGTGTGTTTGCATATTTTGTGTATTGTATGTGCAACTCACATCACAGTGACTTTTTCGCAGTTGGGATTCTTGGGGTACACGGTGAGCTCCTGCAGTTTGCCTCGTACTCCAGCCTGTGTCTCAGGACATAAACATCTTCCGGGAACAAACGTGCTTTCTGAACAAGCACAAATAAGGGGATTAGGTGCCGGGGTCACTCGGTGTCCTGAGATTAAGTTACACTGGCACATACAACTCTGCAACAGTAGGGACACTAAACAAACAACACGAGCGGGGGATGTCCTCACCTGAGTTCAGCACACAGCAAGCGGCCAGCAAGATGAGCTTGCAAACTGACTGAGGGTTGAGCCTCATGTTTCACGATGACTGAAAATTGACAGTGATCTCCTGAACGACACGCCACTCTTTTATACCCTTACGCTCCTCCCCCGCACACTAAAGAGCTGGGCTTTCCACACCCGGAAATTCCCTAAAGCACTTTCCTTCTATGAGTGCTGCAGAGACCCTGGGCAGAATTTTGCACTCTATAATAGGATGGTGAAAGTCTTACTTAAAATTTTCCCCCATAAGAGACAATACTTTACAACATAATGAGACCAGTGTTCAGTTCCACAGCGTAATCAAATATCATGTTGGAGGAAATAAAAATCTTCCAAAAGTCTGTTTCAATGCAAAAACCACACCGTGCATCACCAGAAGAACACTATACCCTCATGGTGACGAGTCATATTTTGTGGTTGTTTTCCTCCAGCTTGAAGTGGAGCCAAATTTTCATTTCCAAGTCTGGCAGAAAGATGACGCTGAAAAGGAATTCCACCATTCAATGTCAAACATCAAATGAAAGCAACGATAGTATAACTGCTTTTTTGTATGTCCGTCCAGTCCCCAGACCTAAATTCAATCCTTAATTTTTGTGGGGGTCTGATTTTAAAAAGGTCTTTACAGTGTGCACAAGATCACAAATTTGAAGCCAATTGTGAATTTCTGCCATTGATTTGTACAGGTTATAATTCACAATAGTTTTACAATGCATCATTTGAATTACATTTCCTCAATCTGAGGCTGTATTTAATCGGGAGTAAATTCTCTTTCCATTTCCAGTAACTACTGTCTGATGTAAACTATTTTAAGCATTTTTCTCAAGGTAAAGCACAGCAAAGGCTTCACAGTCTTCACCTGTGAATTGCTCAGGTTCATGTTTTAAACTTTGCCAGTGGTAGTTATAGTCTGTTGCCTCACAGCCAGTCTGCTGGCTTTGTGTCAACAACACCATGTGATTTATCCTAAGTGCCACTCTTCCCTTTTCACTCTAGTCACAGCTAGGAGAACCTATCTGCTCCATCTTTCTTTCTTTCTTTCTTTCTTTCTTTCTTTCTTTCTTTCTTTCTTTCTTTCTTTCTTTCTTTCTTTCTTCCTTCCCTCCTTCCATCCATCCATCCATCCATCCATCCATCCATCCATCCATCCATCTATCTATCTATCTATCTATCTATCTATCTATCTATCTATCTATCTATCTATCTATCTATCTATCTATCTATCTATCTATCTATCTATCTATCTATCTATCTATCTATCTATCTATCTATCTATCTATCTATCTATCTATCTATCTATCTATCAGCATTTTTGGTAAGTAATGCTACTTCTACTCTGTTACATTAAGATATAGTCCACTTGCTTTTCTACCATTGCTTGCACAAGCTATCTTTTATTGTTTCTTTTGCGAGATGGTTGTGTTTTGCCAATTATTTTGGGATGCTAGCAGATCTGTGCAGCTCCACAGTTTGGTGGAAAGCAACTGCAGGTATCTTGATACTACATTTCAAGTTTACCAATTGTAAAGAACTAGTTCGAATTTAAAAATGTGAACCATCATAATATATGTATGGCCTTGATTTGTGTTTCATATAACTATTAAAATTAAGAGTGTTAAAATAACAGATAATTTGTGATCAAGTAATTACAATTAGCATAGTTTGTTTTAAATTTAGTTGTTTTAATCACATTTATATATATATATATATATATATATATATATATATATATATATATATATATATATATATATATATATATATATATATATATATATATATATATATATATATATATATATATATCAAGCTTCTTGTTATTGAGTTGTTGGGGGAAAATTTAACGTAAAAACTGCCAACAGCACCTTTGATGAAACTTGTGACCACATGGGACATGCAACTTGATAAATCTTTGTAAAATGGTTTGAATTGCATTACTATTACTATGACAACATGCTAATGTATTCTTTTGGGCCACAGCTGGACAAAATGGAAGAACAGAAAGCTTACGTGAAGCTCAGCGCAGACAAGCTAATACCCAAGTGAGTCGTTTTTACTTTTAACACAATTGTGATTTCACTGACTAGCATTAATACAAGGTTGTTCTTTTGTCAGGTCTGATATCCTGTTGTTGCTTCGCACCTACAATTGCTACCATGAAGGCAAGAACTTCCAGCTGCGGGCTCGTGAGGTAATAATCACCTATTACAGTAAGCAGAAAGAGTTTGTTTGGGTAGTACAATTTGTTTATATTTGGCTGCATGAGAAAAGCATCACCCCGTGGAGTGCACTCATAACAAAACTGAAACCAGTTCAACCAGTGTTCTCGGGCATAAAAAGGGGATTAAAACCAGCTGTGTGCAACTGTCCGCTTTGGGCCTCAGAGCACCAACCACCAAAAATCCCCATTTCCTTCCTTTTAATATGGAATAAAAACGTGGACCTCTCAAATATGCAGTCATACACCCAAACAAACCACTTGCCAACTTAACCTTTTACTGTGTGTAAAAGTGCTTGGTGTAAAAATGTTCACTGGAGTGTGGACATTTGTTTGATAATTGTTCTGTGGCATTTATGGCCAGGAGTTTCCCTAGTGTGAAGCAGCAGGTTGCAGAGTGGTCGACTGCATGTGTTCGTGTATGAACATGTGCATGTGTGTGTGTGTGTGGGGGCAGCTAACCGTGGTCATGATGTGTCCCTCATATTTGTCCCCCACCAGTCAGACTCAGGATTTTGTCTCATTCTGGGAAAATCCCTCACATTCCATCTGATGGTCTCCATAAGGAACACAATCACAGCATATAATTACAGTTACATAGAATGCATGATGTATAAACTGTACAGATGTGATGTGCTGTGTGGGCCTTCTCTGAAAGACTAAACATCACCAAAAGCACTGACCAACCTTCAAAACTTTGCATAAATTTGTAAAATATTGTATACATTTATTTGCAGCATTGTTTTCTCTTCAAGTACAGTGATCCCTCACAACTTTGCGCCTATCCTATCGCTCCCTCGGTGCATCGCAGATTTTTGTTGTTGTTTTTTTTCATTAAAAATAAAAATGCTATATTGCGGAGGAGCACATTCAGGGAACATTCAGCTCCCTGCATCCCAGATGGACAGGTTAACTGAAAATGCACATGTCATCGGCACTCCTTGGACATCGAACTACTGCAGTACACATATTTATCTAAATCTTAAATTATTAAACCTTATACAGTAACTGTACTGTTAACTCTTCCCGTTGTCATCTCTTGGCTGTAGTCTCACGGATGCGGCGGTTGGCCTCATTTTAGTCGCGCCTGGAAGTCGAATTAGAGTGAAGCCTGTAGCTGACCAAACATGATAATAAGAGTTTGCACAATTCCAATTTATTACAAATAAGAGACCCAGGTAAGACATTTACAACGCAACAAGACACGTGATTGGCTCCCGGCGCAATCATCGACCAATGAGGGCAGGAGTTGTAATCCACTCCCACCCAGGAGTTGTATCTACTCCTGCTTTCATTGGTCAAAGGTCACGCAGGGACATCTTCCTAATAAAACTCATACACGCTATAGGCAGACGCGAAGGGAGACCAGGAGAGCTGCGCAGAAACAGAGCGTTGGAAATCTCTTATAAAGAATTATTTTGTTCTTTTGAAGAGCTAAAGTAAAGTAAAGCTAAAGTACAATGTCGTGATGTCACTATCAAATCTGTTTTTAAAATAGATTATCCCATTGATTGTTTCCTCAAAGAATTGACCACACACACACAAAAGAAAAAAAATTTGTTTTTCTTAGATGGGTGGAAATGAGTGGATATAAATACTGTTTATTATCTTTTACAAACATGTTTGTATGTGTGATATAATGTAATGTAATGTAATGTAATGTAATATAATAGAATATAATGTAATGTAATATAATATAATATAATATAATATAATATAATATAATATAATATAATATAATATAATATAATATAATATAATATAATATAATATAATATAATATAATATAATATAATATAATAGCATTAGCATTGGCGCACTAGCGATCTCTAGCGCAAACGTGGGTCAGTGGAGCCTTGAGGCAGTCGTTTTTGTTCAACCCATTTTTAAAGAAGACTTACCCAAATGGGGTGACTTATTTTCCAAACCCTAGTGCAATGTACTTATTGCCAAATACAATTGGCTTAAGCTACACAACAACAATTTTATCGTAAAGTTAACTCTGTGAGTTAACAATACAATCTACCATTACTAGTTATAACAAAATGTTGGCTCTTCAATTGTGGTGAGTAATGGACACAGATACCAGTTCACTTCATTGAATAAAGTAAACAGCATTAACATGAGCACCTAATCACAGACAACCCGGCGACCTGGAGTGACACGCTGAGTCACTCCGCCAGAAGTGTGGCTAAAGGTTTAGCCAAAATCACAGTCAGTCAGTCAGAGGATCACAAATCCAAGTGCACCTCACATGCTTACATTTTGATGTAACATTCATGACGTTTTATAGGTGATTGTTTGGAAAATTTCATCAACGTGAGACCGATAACCCCTGCGATAGACGAGGAACGACTATTGAAAAAGACAAACATTCAAACTCATATTCACACCATCAAGGAGTGGGAACTGAAACCATCGAGCACAAATACCAGGCACAGTCAGTAACAAATGATTTACCGGTGCGCGTACATTATTTCCTGATAGGCTGAGTAAATCCTCTTTTTTTTTTTTCTATTCAATAGTGAGTGAGGTATGCTGGCTCTGTATAGAACATCGGCTCTGGTACCCAATACTGGTACCCTGAACAATAAAGTACTGCAGTGACGTCCTCATACCCACAAAGTTTTAAGTGGTTTTGATAATGATGGAAAAAGGTGGAAATATCATAGAGAAGTATGGAGGCAAAGACCAATAAAGAACTGCAGTGGCTTCCTCACACATAAAGTGTTGAATGGTTTGTTGATAATGGCAGAAGGTGGAACCAAGTATCGGGGAGATGGAAAGCAAAGCATGATGAATGCTCATAAGAAGAGACTAGTGATGGGCGAAATGAACATACTTCAAATGGTGTGTCGTTTAGTCAAGATTCAAGAAATTCATTGTCACATAGTATATAGTTGCACCGTACAATGAAATTCTTATTCTGTTCACTTCCCAGAGCAGCAGACTACATTCCATAATTGAGCAATAAATAGCAATAAAAAACAAATAGAGACGATGGTGCTAATGGTGTAGTGCAAAAACATCTTTAGTGCAAGATATCGTTTATGCGTGCAGCTGCAAAACGAAGCATGGTTTGGAGTGTGATTCAGTGACGTAAGCAATGATGCTGGAAGCTTCCTGAAGCACCGCATCATGTGACTGATTCGAGAAGTGATTTGGTGGTTTGATGGTGAATCCATGCGTCAATTGAATTGTTGTGTGCGCAGCTTCGATATCCATGATGGGAACAGCTCCAGCAACTGCAGTACTTTTGTCAAATGAAGAATCACCAAGTAGGATAATATCTCATTATAATCCGGGACCTCTGAACCGTGAGGAGCACGTGCTAAACCACTCTTCCCCGGTGTCACCCTTTCACCTGTTTTGTAGAGGGAAATTACTGCTGAATTGGGTGACATTTTAGTGAACACATGATGGCGCCATAGAGTGAATGAATACTAATGAAATATTGGCACTTGTGCCAGAATAGTCGGGTGAAAGTTTTGATGGTGCATGTGGTTCTCACTATCACTAGAAGAAACTATTTTTAAACTAGGCAAACTAGCCATGCGGAGTGATTGAAAGACTAAATCAACAAAGCAATCAAAATGCACTGGAACAAAACAAAAGAATCATGACGTGAATAACACAAAACAAAACAAAATCTAAATTAAAACAATAAATAAAGATCATTTTGCCTATTGTACATCATGAAAACAGTTTGGTGTTTTTTCCAGACTGTAACTAAATCTAAAATATATGTACAGTTGAAGCAGATGAAGGCAAACAGACCCGGTGAAAAAAGAGGTCAGTGAATAACAATTCATTCATCTTGTTGTGGCTTTTTTGAAGACGACGTCATGATCACGCGGATCTGGGTGTGTAGTCAGGTGATGTGTGAGTCAAGTCACGGGAGAAAGAGTCAGGTACGATGATTTGTAGGTTTGGGAAAATGAGCACCGACCCAATTGTCGGAGTTGAGAATATGCCCTAACTTGTTTGCAGGGTAAGTGTGGAACAGTAACCTGAATGGGGATATTTAGGAGAAGATCATTTGATAATGTTAGAATGACAAAAGATAAACCTGCCTTGAGATCTTCATTTTTAACATTTTTATTTGATTTTATGTTTTGGCAATCATTTCTGTCACAAAAAATTGTTTTTCATACATTGAACACACTCAAAAAACATTTAGTTATTGGTGGTACATGATTAAAATTTGATAAACTGAAGTAATTTTCCTGTCATCCTCAACAAAACATATCTAAAATATTTTGTGCAACCAATTTGACATTTTCAGATTATGTATCGTAAATTTAAATGACTTTTTTTTGTTTAGTACAATTGAAATATCAATGAAATTATTTGATTTAAAAATCCATCCATATGATGTCACTTATCCACAAAAGGGATAATGGGTGAGCTGGAAGCAAAGCCAACCACAAACGAGAATTCATACTGATACCGCTACCCAAGGACAATTTAGAATTCTTAATGAAACTAACATGCGGATGCGGAAGGAAATTGTAGTACCCAGATGAAACACACACATGGATGGCAACTCGTGAGGCAACCCTTGTGCTGGTGTAAATTAAAAAAAAAAAAGTAAGAATTAAGATAAATCATATGACATGAAATGTTGGCCAAATGTCCAATGTCATTTGAATATGGAAGCCAGTAATGAGGGTCATGCCAGGTTCGTAGCCGACAAGAGAGCTCAACTGGGAACACCTGGTTCGGGCTTCTGCCCTTTAACCCCCCCCCCCCCATGAAAAATGGGGAAAAGGTTGAGAAGACACCATGTTCAGCAATTATTATAGGGGAAAACAGCTAACGATGCTTCTATTTTACATGTTTTAATAATTAAAAGGATGTTTGTAAAGAAATTAGCAAATGAAACAGTAGGGGGCACTAAATTGTATTTAGGCGTTCATTCCCTCTTTTAGTTTAGAATAAATTATGTAGATCAGGATTGAAATGTCTAACCTCGAGAGTAAAATGAAAACAACAATTGAAAATACTGTACTGTACTCAAATCAGTGCACCGCACGTCCATCATTTGGTGTGAGCATAGCTTCCTCTAGTGGTTGTATTAGGTTATTTTAATTTAAGACGACAGAGTTGTTGCACAACCTTTTACCGCTAGATGACAGTCTTGTGCTGCATTATTTTTAAGTGTTTATTTTATTGTTTTTACATCAAATAGATGTAAGCAATTCATTCATCGGTTTTGCTTGGTTTTGTTTTGTTTAATTATTTTACCACATAGCGCTTAGACGTATTAGGGCACACAGCTGATTTTGTGAAAAGAGGGTAATTATAGTACCGTACACCCATGGACCCATGGAGTGAAAGACATGCAAATTCTGCACATGAAAATGAGATTCGATTTCCTCTTCATTGCAGCAAACACGCAAAACACTAGTTCACTGTGCTGCAGTTGCCTTTTTTTTTTTTTTTTTTAAAATATTGTTGTATTTAGAAAGTACAGAGAACAACAATAAGCTGTGGGTGAAAATTTTGAGTTTCCTTTCACTAGCAACATTTTCATGGCATGCTATTAATGTGAACTATTGTTTTAAACAAATATATTAATCTTTACATTTTTTGTGTACAATTGCCAGACTGTATGTTTGGATATTTGGCATTAAACTCTCATCACAATATGCGTGTTCATTTATCATACAATAATGTAAAGCAAATAAATGCTAATACATGTTAATTGTTTGGATTTGTAATTTTATTTTTATTAGTTTGTAACTTATGAATCTATCTCTTATAGATGGTGTAAAAAAAAAATCACAAATATGTTTTTGTGTTGAGGCAGCAAATTAAGCTGGCGGGAGCACCTTGGCCACTCAATCATGAGGTTCTGTGTTCCAATTGTGTTTTTGTCCTTTTCTTCATGCAAATGTTTCTCCAGATTCCTTTCACACGTGTGAATGTGTATGTTATTGTCTACAGCACAGGTGTCAAACTCCAGTATCCTGCATGTTTTCCAAGTTTCTCTCCTCAATATGTACCTGATTCTCATGATCAGCTAATCATCAAGCTCCAATGGAGCTTGAAAATGATCCTAATCATTTAAATCAGGTGTGTTTGAGAGAGAAGTATCAAAAACATGCAGGATAGCAGCCCGTGAGTACAGGAGTTTGACTCCAATGGTCTACACAGTATGTGCCTTGAGATTGTCTTGGCCTGGGTGCCTGTATCCGGACTAATAACTCCTGCAAGTGTTTAGGTTGTTGTGAAAGTAAAACGACTTCATATACAAAATGTTATCAGCAGTTTAATACAAAGTGTAGCATATACATACGTACAAAGAGTGTAAACAAGAGTGCCATCACATTTCATGCAAATAAATAGCCATTCAGTCCTTGTGCATCCATCCTTCCCCAGTATCCAAGTTCTTGTGACCTCGCTTCTGTCAAAGTGCCCCTTAAGACGTCCCTCAAGTCCTCATTTGAGCAAAGAGCCAGTCCACGGGATCTTTACCTCGACTATCTTGTTGTCTCCTGAGAGAACAATCTTCCGTGCCGCTCGCACCCACGCAAGAGGGTCGACAAATCCTGTGCGTGCGCGGGGAGCCGCGAGGAAGCGAGGCCGATACAGAGTGCTTCATCTGAGTCTTGGACAACTGCCTCAGCCTGGGGGGTCTCTGGAGCCTGAAGGGGCCCGAGCTCAGGGTCCCGTCGGGACGAGCGAGAGCCTGTATGCTGCTCATGTAGTCGTCCAGGGACTGAGTGGACTGGCAGGCGGCGGGATGCAGAGGCGAGTCCTCCAGCGTCTCCATGATGGTTGGCAAGAGGGGCAAGGACAGCAGCAAACGTTTGTGTTTCATGCTGAAAGAGCAAAAACAAAAGCATCAGTAGACTGTATGTTGTCTCTCTGTGGAGTTGGTGTTAGTATTATGAAACGGGTCTGAAGTCATTTTAAAATAAAGGGAACATTGCAGAAGTGAATTAATTCTGATAAAATTACATTGTACATATTAAATGCCAACAATCACATGTTGATAACTATCTTATTTTATGAACTGTATTCAGTTTTATTGAACAGTGATTTCTTTTATAACGTAATTACAATATTATATATATAATTTCACCATTTCACCAAAAAGTTATAATTTTACCAAAAAAATTTTACCAAAAATATTGTGTCTGTAGTTAGTCTGGTGCAATACTATTTCGTATGAAGCGACAAGAAGAAGCTTGCTCACCTTGGTTGGTGCACTTGTTTTGTAGTTGTGATGTAGAAAGCAGAGCAGTGCAGTGAGAGCGCCTCGGTCAAAAGTCTAACTGGTGGAGTTCCGAGCCCAGCTTTATAGAGGCAGCTTGCAGCAGGCTGATTAGGCGTGAGTGCTAAATATAACTGCTGACCTTACTATGTACATGCATGCGTGTTGCGTGTATGTGTGTGTGAGTGAGAGAGAGAGAGAGAGCGAGAGAGAGAGAGAGAGAGAGAATGGAAAGGGTGTGTTCATGCCTACTACGGAAACCTTGGAGCAGTGTGTTTTCAGACTTGCTCTATGTTTATATTGCAGAAACAATCAAGCCATGGGAACAATTCAGCCTTCCCTCTGGCAATGACAAATTGAGAAAATAAATTAATACAAAATAAAAATAAAATCTCAGTAGCAGCTCTTGGCATTTAAAAACAACTCTTTGCACATTGACATCATGGAAAGTGTACCAATTCACTCATTAGACACACATATTCCAGATTTGTCATGCACTCCAAGAGCCTCTAAACAAAATAGGGAGTTGCATAACTCCAAGTTTGTTAGCTATTTGTTTTTTTTATTATGTTAGAAGTTTTTTTAATCAACTATATGTAATCTTAGTTACTGTTGAGGTTTTTAAATGAGTCAGAAATGTGTCAATATATTGCAGTGTAGCTAAAGTACCGAAATAACAAAACATAATAATGGAAATTTAAGATGTTTAAAGGTGAAACATTTTCTACGAGCAAAAACAGATTTAATTATTGTGACTCTAACGGACAATATAGCGTGTATGTATGTATGTATGTATGGATGGATGGATGGATGTATGGATGGATGTATTTATGTATGTATTATGTATTGTTTATCAATTTAGAAGCTATTTATAAATGTATAGATTTAACTTGTTTTCAGTTTGTGTCATTTCATTGATGCCCTGCATGGGCAAATTAAAATCTTGAATTATATAATTAAATAAATTCAATAATTAAATTGTATTAAACTTTTGTATTCATAATGTTTTTCATAATTGTCCTTAAAGCAGAAAATCGTCTGATACTGAAAATGGCCAATATGACACGACCATTTTTTTTTCCTCTATTTGCTGTTTGATTCATCCTACGAGCAACCCCTAAATCAGATGGAAGAACTCCAGACGTATTTTTTTTTTGGGGGGGGGTCTCCCTCGCATTACTCCTGATTGAAATCCACAAAGACTGATTATGATCTTGATATTTTCAATCAGGTGTGCTGAAAGTGAGAGACATCAGAAACAGGTTGAATATGGCTCACGGGAAACTGGAGTTCCCCAAACTAGTGTATTACTTTAAAATGTTTAAATTTGGGTCACATGTAGTTTACCAATGGGGAAATATTATTCACCATCCTCTTTTAAAGCCATTTGCCTGTTTTTGTGCTCACATTAAAACCTTTAACGTCTATCAACAAGCAGCAATGTTTTTCTTTTGTAGCTAAATGTAAGAGGTTGAATTCAAATTGGTCAAATAAAATGTTTGGCCCCTGTGCCTAGAATACGTGACCTAAATCAGTCCCGACTCTGTGGGCCTCTGTGCTTCACAGACATTACTTCACTCCTGCACTGTATTGAAAGGGCGGGGCACTCCTAAATGAAAAGCTTCACCCTGGAGCGCCTGTTCTTGCACGTACACCTCAGGATTTCCTCTTTCAGAAACGTGTTACTTGTGTGTGTGTTTAGGAGGAGGCGGGGGGGCTCATCCTGGAGGGTTTGCTGAACATCCATTGGGGTCTGCATCGACCAATCAGGCTTCAAATGTACGACGACAACGAAAGACTTCGTCCCAGCCGGTACGAGAAGCGAGTTCACGGACTTGTTCACTCGCCCCGTGTTGAACACACAAAAGGACACGTGCTTGTTCATCATCACTTGAGTCAGACAAATGCTTCTTCAGGATGGATGGATGGATGGATGGATGGATGGATGGATGGATGGATGGATGGATGGATGGATGGATGGATGGATGGATGGGTATATAATTATATGGTGTTTTGAAAATTGGTCAAATAAATACATAGTATAGCATAGGGCATATGCAGGATATAATTTCCCTTCCTGGTAAATTTCAGTATGTTTGTTTGTTTCTACAGGAACAACATGTCTCTCATTTCAAAGCCACGATTAACAGAGTCAAACAATAATTCACTTGGCAGGGAAAATGGACCAGCAGGTGAGTAACAAACGTGCCCTTTAATCCTACACACACACATCTGATAATTACAGATTACACCTTGGGGAACAGGTTGCAGCTTCGCTTCACTCAGCGTAATTCCACATCTCACGTGCAGAAGTAATCTGATCATGAGAAGCTGATCAATTCTGGTCACGTGTAACTAGACACAAACAAATTAACAAGTTTGAGCTGCAATTTTCACCCCTCATAGAACATGATTTAGTTCATAACTTTTACTGAAATATGGTTCTTGATCCTTTGCAGATTTCCGGAACATTTCGATCCAGATTATTGGATTGAATTGCAACCTGTTTAGCCATGTGGCGTTTTTCATCAGTATAAAATTCAGTAGAATTTGGAATCTCTGTAGTACCTGGAAATTGAAAATAAACACAACAAATAATACAAAACAACTGACATAAAATTTGGCTTAAAAATCATAAAAATCTTAATCATCCTGAATGTATTTGAAATGTTAGAGAAAGCCTGGAGCTGGTACCGGGAGCTTGTCTGGCAATTTGAAAAGCACAAATAATGTCTTTTGTTTACTAAGGAGTGGGTGCAGAGGGGGTGCAGGACGACGAAGAGTCTCCACAGCTGTTGAGAACCAGAAGCGACGCTTCCTTCATGCACATCCAGAGGAGGTCAAGGACAAACACGGCCAAAGACTTGCAGCGATTACGCACACACAGGTTCTCCATCAACGGACACTTCTACAACCACAAGGTACAAAAACCTGTGCGCACACACACACACACACACACACACACACACACACACACACACGCACATACGGTAACATGTCCACACAGACGCACATACGGTAACATGTCCACACAGACACGGGCAGGTGCAGAAGGGAAGGTCTTTCCTGGAAGGATGTTCTTGTACTCACACTGTTCGTGTTTTACAATGGGTTGGCAACGTGCATATTTCACTAATGAGACCTATTAGGAGCACTTCATCCGTTCCTCTTTGGCTGAAGTAAGAGTGTGTGTGTGTGTGTGGGTGGGTGTGTGTATGTATCGTCCAACACTGTGCAGCTGCCCAACTGCTGACTTCCCACCCAGTTTGAATTTCCCGTACAAAATGTTCAAAGCCCATAAGTAGGGAAATGGCAAAAACTGAACATGAAAGTAGCCAAACAAAATTATTTACAGTATCCTCCCGATATTCTGCGTTTGTATCACCCTACTGACAGACATCTGTGTTCACTCCGGCCTTTGGTTCAGTCACCAACGTGAGAGTAAACAGCGCCATGACGACAGTACAGGTCCTGAACATGCTGCTCCAAAAGTTCCGGGTAAGGCAAACATATACTGTATGTTAATTTAGAGTGATTGTACAAACTGCAAAAAACACCGCACTATTAAACATTATAAACATTACAAACAATTTACTATTTAATTTTAGAATATGTGGTCAATAAATAAAAATTCAATGTCAAAATATTAGACAATTTTGTATAATATAATATTTATTTTTTACTTTTGAAAACATGTTGATTGTAATCTCATTTTATGCACGTTATAAACATAATGCTTATCTTCTTAAAAATAGGTACCTCAAAATTATTAATCCTGAAGTATTGTGGGTGGAACACATGCAGCTGTCCAAAACAAGGATTTATGGTTATTTTGGTCATAATGTATAACTGTATTTTTTGTTGAGAATATCAAAAGCTTGTACTTTGTTGTTGTTGTTTTTAAATTGCTGTAATTACAACTACTGTTTCACTGCGACTAAAACAAGTATAGCACTTTTGTATTATTATTATTATTATTATTATTATATACTGTATTTGAACAGTAGAGAATATGTTTTAATATTTGTATCTTTAAGGTGGAGAATAAATCAGAGGAATTTGTTCTTTACATGGTCCATGAGTCTGGTGGTAGGTTGTTATTATTCCATAAATTCACATATTCCTTTTAAAGTGAATAGAAGATTCATAAGTTCTTGATGATTGCAATTCTTTTTATTGTTGGATTTAGAGCGGACCCAATTGAAGGATAGTGAATACCCGTTGGTGACTCGTGTGCTTCACGGACCTTGTGAGATGATCTCCAAAATTTTTATCATGGAAGCTGACCTGGGAGAGGAGGTCACCTACGACGTGAGTCTCATTTTCACCACCTTGACCACGGATGACCTCTTTAAAATGAGCGTAGGCACACAATGGACTAATTATATTGGGTAAATTAAGCACACTGAGGAAACTACACTCAGGAAAACCATAGGCCATATTGTGACTGCACTGAGTTGAACACAAATCCTTGGTGTAGCAATGCTCAAGTGGATCTTTGATGAAAATATATGAAAGAGTCAGGTTATGCAATACAGAAGATAAATACACCAAATTGGCTGCTACGTTAGTTCAACGTGTGCGTGTGTGTCACGTCGCATTCTGTGTGAGAGCAAAATTGAGCTATTCAACAGTAAAGCAGCTTTCAGCTGGGTGAAGCAGAAATCCTCTTTGTTTCTCATCGGCATCACTCCAAGTCCCAAGTCACATCCTGTGTACATGCAGCCACCTCGGTTCTTGCTTTTCACTGATTGAAGCTTCATTTCTTCATTTAATACGAGCCGTTTTTTACCCTCTTTTAGCCAAACACTTAAAAGTCATTGAGAAAAAAATGTAATTAAGTACCGGTACTTATCTGACAAATTCTGCAAATCATACGGGAACGTTTACAGTGCATCTGCAACGTCAATCACGTCTTGATTGTTTCAGTTTTTATGTTTTTGTGTTTTGTCCCTGCCAGGTTGCCCAGTACATCAAGTTTGAGATCCCAGTTTTGGACAGCTTTGTGGAGAAGCTAAAAGAGGAAGAAGAGCGTGAGATAAACAAATTGACAAAAAAGTAAGTGAAGAGTCTTGAGCGCATGTCGTACAAAGCACTCCTCATCAAACATGTCCATTCGCATTATGTGAGGCTAATATCTATATTTCCTGCACATTATGAAATCAACAGAAACTTGCTTGCCAATGGAGGCTGTGTTTGTTTATTTGCTGCAGTCATATGAGCAACATTCCTGTATCAGCACCCAAACAATGTGAAAATTGATCTACTATATCTAATATCTTAAAACCAGAGGTGGGCACTGATGGACTTGTCTGTTGTTTTGCAGATGGAGTGACGAATGACGGGAACGCTAAAAAATAAAAAAATAAAACATTATTTTAAAAAGTCAGAATTGTAATTTTCATACGTTCTTGTAATTGTCAGGATAGACTTTACGTCAGAGGTGTGTCAGATGCCCGTCATCCCAACATGACCCTTTTTGCTTACTTAAATATAATTCAACTGACTTGAATGTTTAACTCTGATATTGCTGCATCTTTATAGTACAAACTGCAATCAACCTAGTACAGTCAATATGACAATAGTCACTTTACAGTACCACCAAGCGGTGGAGGAATATGTTCATTTGAGTATATAAACTGGGTTAGTTCAGTTCACTACTTGTAATCACAGCTATAACACAGCTGACTTTACCGGAGATTTATTTGTAGTTGCTCGGTTCTTAGTCCTGGTTTCAGCTTTCTTGTTGGTAAGAGCATTCTCGGAATGCAGAACAAATTTGCATTCTTTCGCTGTTTGACTCTTGGCCAAGAAATGCAAGATAGAGCTTTTTAAGATGGAAGCTTTTTAATTCCCTAATTAAGGATGTTTTCTTTGAAAATTTAAGCTCATCAGTACTTTGTTTTATTTGTAGTGTATGTGACAGATGAAATTTAGACAAATTTGGACAAATGTTAATGAAAACATTCTTCAGTAGGTGTAGGGCAGGCAGTTATAAATGAGAAACAACATCCACTAATTGAGTGTCATGTAAAGTAGCGGTCCCCAACCTTTTTATCACCACGGACTGGTCAACACTTGGGATTTATATTGCGGACCGGGTGCGCGTCACTGACTGACTGCTCTCAAAAGCACATTATCCTTCTCACTTTGTAATATCAACAGTGGCCAGAAGCGGCGCCAAAAAACAAAGACCAAACAAAGCACAGATGAATGAACTGTTACACTAAGTCAGTTCCAAAACATTATTCCGGTTGCAGCCCACGCGGCCCGGTACCAGTTGATCCACGGACTGGTACCGGGCCGCGGACCGGTGGTTGGGTGCCGCTAATGTAAAGCAAGATAATGCCATCCAATGGACATGATTGTTAACTGCACTCTTTTCCGATGCATTTCTCAAATGTGGAATAATAAACATGATGATGTTTTATAGCCTTGGGTTAAACCCCTTAGCTGGCTTTGTTTTTGTGTTACACTTATATCACTGTGTAGTGTTTCAATTGCAGTGTAACTGTAGAACCACAGACATGGTGTTAACCTTAAGTGTATGGACTAAAACAGAAAAAAATAATTAGTGGGAGTGCAGACAGAAGTAGTTTAGCACCTGACAAATGACGGACCAGAAAAAAAAGTCACATTTCGCCAACTAGTGGTGGTGAAAGGTTGGGCAAAAATACACCCACAGATTGATGGACCGATGATTACAAATGCGTCTGGCTTGAAAAAATGTCGGACTGACGATGACGGAAAGGGGTTGGGCTCTGATGAATGTTGGACCAGCAAAAAAATATAAGTTGCCCACCTCTACTTGGAACGCATTCTGATCTGCAAGTATCTATGAAGCTCCTTTGCTTGTCCTGAAAGGCGCTAAATGCATCTTAGTAGTTGTACTCGTATTCTTTACTTTTTTTATTTTAATTATATTTTTAATGATGGATGATGGATGGATGGATGGATGGATGGATGGATGGATGGATGGATGGATGGATGGATGGATAGATAGATAGATAGATAGATAGATAGATAGATAGATAGATAGATAGATAGATAGATAGATAGATAGATAGATGGATGGATGGATGGATGGATGGATGGATGGATGGATGGATGGATGGATGGATGGATGGATGGATGGATAGAGAGAGAGAGAGAGTCTGAAAGCCTGGGGAATGTTACATAGGTGTAGCAACATACAGAAGCTACCACAAACAACTGTAGACACACTATTAAATGAAGTATGATTGGAAATAAATGTATACGGTATTTTACATAAGTGTACAGTTTTAAATGCAGTTCAGTGTTTTTGATTATGTCTCGTTCTTTGGAGAAGGCCATGTGGATCCTGACGACACAACATTTTTTAAAGTATGTTCTTACAGATTCTGTGTTTTCTTCCCCTTGTGCAGGTACATCGCATTGAGGTCAATGATTGTTCATCAGCTGGAGGATAAAACTAATTCCTGTGAGTCAGTATAAATGTTTGTGTGCGTAACACTATTTATATATTTTCAATGTATATGACACATTTTCACAGCTTACATGCATTTTGTATTTGGATTTTTTTACATGACTTTTATGTAATAAATCAACTTTATGGCCTTAAAGTTGTTGCATTTCTCTTTGAAACAAACATGTCATTGAAAAAAGAGACTTATCATTTCCTGTTCTGCCACACAGTAACTGATGACTGTATTAGCATTGTTCTTCTGAGTGATCTTTTCTGCCAACTTGTTCCCATGTGCCGCTTTTGTGTGTGCGTGTGCGTTACACAATGGGGTATCCTGAGAGAGACAAGTCGTTCCTTGTTTCCCACACTCTGGCTAACAGTCATAAGTGTTGACTTATCATTTTGCAGGGCCAACCTTGACCTTCAGTGAGGCCACTGTTATTATTCAGTGATTAATGCAATTAATAAAGCCCGATATATTTTAAGACATCCGCTTTCCTTTGGTTGAGACTCCAGAGTCAATAATATCCAAGATACATTTGGACAAAGAAATGTAGTTTTTCCGTGGTTGATTGCAATTCCACAGAAAGCGCAAAACACAAAGCCTGCCTCAGCTGTCTGAAAGTTTGTCTCATCGTATCAGCAATACAGAATTGGAATGAAGGGGGGCGCTTGCTAGAAAAAGAACTGCCCTTTAAAACTGTCCGAATTTAGTGACACAATAATCAAGAGTAACTATGCATTTTTTAAATTATTTATTTATTTTTGATGAAACACATCTACTTTTCGGACCTCTTTTCTCTTGTGGAAAAAAAATGCATTGTATGTCTCGTCTCCATCAATAGCAGCAAGAATGGCAGTGCCGTACCTGGGTCAACATTGACACTGTGTCAACCCTGTGTCAACCCTACTCTAAAAAAAAAAAAAAAAAAGAAAGAAAGAAAGAAAGAAAGAAAGAAAGAAAAAAAAATATCCTCTTACCTCCTTTCTTAAATTACCTTTTTGTCCAACAAGATAGGGACGACTTCGACTGCACAAACCGATGTAGACTTTTCCAATAACGCCATCTGCTGGTCAAGCATTTACATCCTCTTTCCGTGTGATACGTATATCACATAAACGTCAGATGTACAAAATGTAGTCTGTATTCAAAAATCTAAAAACGACACTCCGACAGTACAATGTAATGTATAAACCAAACATTACATAAGTCTGAACTAATAAATTCAGCAAAATAAGAAACGTCGAACATAAGGATGCAATGCAGTTGTGGAAAACCACTTGCCGACCATTGAAAAATTAAAAAAAAAAAAAAAAAAAAAAGGGAAGCGTTTTCAGTTTAGTTTATGAAAGAATTCCAGTCTGGGCATTTTGAAATAATCAAGTAAAAAGCTTACGTAACTGAGCAGTATGTAACTGCTCGCGACTTCTTGTGTCCGACGCCTTTAAAATGAGCTTTAGATCAAGTGTCTTGTTATACTTTAGGTGTTAAGACACGTGTGCTTACAAACGCACCTTTATATTCTGCTTTTGTATAGGTTTTATTTGAATGAGGTGTACTAGTAAAAAGTGCATGATGGGGGGGGGGGGGGGTTCAATATTGCTTTTCAATAAAATGAAACAAAAAGAAAAAATTATGGCAGTACAACAATAGAATTTAATTTCGACTTTTAATTAGTCTCGTGAATGAAGCTGACTAAATAAAATCAAAAAAGAAAAATGCAACAATTCCAAACCCTTTGTTTGATGAAAATAAGTTTATTTTGAAAGTCTCTATCAGAAGTCACCTCACCAACACTAACGTCCGGTTAACTTGACTGTGTGCGTGAGGTAAGTTTTTCGTTGTCAATGTCTACTACGAGCTCTCCGTTGCGATGTCGGGGTCTGTAGATGCAAGAATAGTGATAATCGGATGCGGGATATCGGGAATAGCAGCGGCACACAGACTGGTTAAAGCAGGATTTAATCATGTGAGAATATTGGAAGCTACCGGAAGAAGCGGGGGTAGGATTAAAACTGGCAAATTTGGTGAGTCCAACGCACTTTGTAGGCCACAATTACCGTGAATAATGAATGAAACACTTCACGGCATCACTTAACAGCGGTTAACTCGGGGTGTATTTTTTTAATGTTTTAAGTAATGTTGTTGTTGTTTTTTTTTTTTTTAAAGCAGCGTATGGAGAAGCATATGTAGATAAACAATCGTTCACATACATGGACAATTAATATTTTTTCAACGTAACAAAGTATACTTTAGGAATTTGCGAGGAAGTTTGGAATTCACAATGGGTCGACAACACTATTCTACTTTTTGTATGTAGGTGATAACATAGTGGAAATAGGGGCCAACTGGATCCACGGACCATCCGAGGAGAACCCGGTATTTTGTTTGGCTCGGCAATACGACCTTTTGAGTCCAGATGCCCTGACCCCTGAGAACCAGGCGGCAGATGTTGGAGGACATCCTTTATGGATCCCCAATGTCTTCACCAGCTCAGGTCTCTTGAGGAAACGTCTCCTTTTTTCCACCTCAATCAAACACTGGGATGAACTCATGTGACGTTCCTCCTAATTAAAAGGTCGCAAGATAAGCCTTGAGGATGTGTACCCCGCTATGGAGATGTTCAAAGAGCTTCTGGATGAGAGTACGGAATTTCATGAGAAGGGAGGAGAACCGTGGCCCAGCGTGGGCCAGTTCATACGTGCAGAGGTATGAAAATCATGTCTTTGTTCAACCACAACTTAACAGTAACATTTTGTCCTGGTTGGGTGTAGGTTCTGCAAAGATCAGCAGAGAAGTTGAAAGCAAACAAAACAGGATCTTTGCAACGGTGCATGATCAGCACCATGTTGAAGGTGGAGTGTTGCGTTAGTGGTACTCACAGCTTGGATGACCTGGGCTTGGGTGCTAATGGCCTCTATAAAACAACACTGGGCCTTGACTGCACTTTCCCAGGGTTTGTAGTCCAACATAGTGTGCAAAAAACACATGCATGCTGTGCATACTCAACATTTTAATAATTGCTTATGGCACTTACATCATACAAAACACTTCTCCAAGCATATAGAACACTAATGAGATTCCATATGGAGATTCACTAGTAATGGAAGGAAACAAAAGTAACAACATGAATTAAAATGAAAATAGTTTGACACCCATAATATTATATACTGTGTGTCTTAATCAGAGGTTTTGAGGGACTTGTAAGAAATCTGATGTCAGAGATGCCTGCTGGTGTGGTGAGCTACAACCAGCCCGTTCGCTGCATCCACTGGAACAACTCCGACAATAGAGATGCACTTGTTCAAGTCGAGTGCGAAGATGGGAAGATGGTGCCTGCGGACCATGTGATCGTCACAATTCCTTTAGGTATTATCACACGTCAGCACTTTATTTAATTACTCCTCCTCAGGTAACTAAAGTGGTCTTGCTTCTGTTTGGTCAGGCTACTTAAAAATACACCTTATGTCACTGTTCTGTCCTCCTCTTCCTCTGCATAAAATGCACTCCATCCAGAGATTGGGTTTTGGCACCAACAATAAAATATTTGTGGAATTTGATTCGCCCTGGTGGGATGAGGACTGTGAGGTCATCTACTTAGTGTGGGAAGATGAGGTGAGTCCATAAATAAAGTTGGAGATTGATTCAGCTTTGGTTTCAAAAAACCCTTGTAAATAAATGAATTACAGTACACAATAGCTCTTGTCAAAGTAGAACATTATCCTCTCTGTCAAAGTTGAATTGTAATGTTCTGTTGCCCAATGCTTATCTTCTACCTTTTCTGCATAATTGATGATTAATCTTTATGACCTAAAACTTAATCTGTTATTTGTCGTCACGTTGTTCAGGACGCCATGGTGGACCAGGTGCAAGATGTTCCGGGATCTTGGATAAAGAAATTGTTTGGCTTCACTGTGTTAAAACCCACCGAAAGGTCAGCTGTCCAACACTCCCTATGATTGAATCATGGATTCTCATTGCTTAGGTTGTGTCAGATAATGCACAGAAATGCATGTTGCATTTTTAGTGTTTGACATTCTAATTATGAACCAAAGTACTTAAAATTTAATTGACTTGGTGACTTGGTTATGCACAATCTTAGCGTATTGAGCCCTAGTAGTGTAGTGGTACACATCTGCCTTTTATACAGAAAAGGTGGTGTATGACAGCTTCCTTCCATATTTCAAAAACGTCCATGTTGGGTTATTTGAGAATTTCCATTGGTGAGAATCTCAGTGTAAATGCTTGCCTCTCAAAATGTGCCCTGCAATTGGTTGATTGACGACTAGTCAAAAAATTAAAAAAAGAAATTGATGGCTGCTTTTTGTTTGACAGTGACAACGTCCAAAATGCTATTGCATGTTTTTTTTTTTGTTTGTTTTGTTTTTTTGTGGATTTTAAAAACATTTCAACTCTCAGGTTCGGCCATGTTTTGTGTGGCTGGATCGCTGGGCATGAGTCAAATTATATGGAGACTTTGTCTGAGCAGGAGGTTCTGCACGCCGTCACACAACTCGTCCGTAGGTTTACAGGTAAATGAGTAACGGTCTTTTATTACTTTACTGCACAAGCCTGACTTGTTTTCTGGTATTAATTCTGTCTGTGTGTGCTAGGTAATCCAGTAATCACGCCGCGGAGAGTTCTGAGGTCTCAATGGTTTCACCACCCCTGGACATGCGGATCGTATAGTTACCCTGCAAGGGGCTGCTCATTGCAAGACTTGGAGAACTTGATGGAGCCTCTGCCAGCTAAGCAATCACTCTCACAAGTACTGACATTTGAAACGTTAAAAAAAGAGTTGATGTCAAAATAAGAAATCTAAACTGCTGTGTCCTCTTCAGCCACTGCAGGTGTTGTTTGCAGGTGAGGCAACCCATCCTTGCTACTTTTCCACTGTCCATGGCGCACTTCTCACTGGCTGGAGGGAAGCCGACAGGCTCCTCGCTCACTACTCCTCTTCCGCTTGTCCTGCACACCCAACTAAATCAAAGCTTTAAAGGAATGATGCTAATTGAATGGATTTCATTGTAACTTGAACTTCATCATGATAATTAACCTAAGAAGCACCTAAAATGAAAAGCTGCTAATTGTTTGTGTTAATTCAGAGGCATTGGATTTGTTGGAGAGCAACATTCATGTATTTATTTTTAAGAAATGGGAAATTTATAAAAATTAACTTTAAATTTGTCCACCCGAATTCTGCAATATAAAGAGCTACAAGTCTCACTATAGGATTGTAAAATTGTATTTGTTGTTTCCATAATTGTACCCCAAGAAGTTTCATGCATCTATAATAATTTAATTCTAATCCAATAAAAAATAGATATGTTATTTTATTGTCTGGGTTTTTTTGAGTGCTGAACCATTTTCCATGTATTTCAGTTATATGTGGAATGGTTAATTCTGCCACTATTTCATTTAATATTTTTTTGCAGCATTTTGAACAAGTGGTTAGCAAAACCATAATTGCATCATACGACGCCCTTTACAAATTGCATTACACTAGCGTCCCCAAAAAGTACTTTAGATTTTTTTTGTTTTGTTTTGTTTATTAGCTATTTCAATGGAGATTCACTTCTGCAATTAGAATTGGGACGCCCTGCTGTACAAAATATTGTATAAGCATTGCAAAACACACTTGAAAAATTGACTCGAAATTGCTCCCACTTGTCAATTGCTGAAATCAAAGATCCTCAACTTGTTTTATTTACAAAAGAGACCCTTTGCTGTATTTCTTAAATACATATTTCACCCGAATGTTACTCATCGATCTATTAATGAGCACAGTTGAATAACAAAAAAAAATTCAAAATGATGATTAAACAACATAATTCTTGCACACGTCTACATTTAGCGACCGAAATAAAAAGCCGCTCTAAAACTGCACTTTCATCGTGTTCGTGAAAAATAGGAAACTACATGTGTTTATTTTATTATCATTATTATTATTTCAGTATTGGGACTTTTTATTATTTCAGTATAGGCACTTTTTTGCGTGTGTGGCTTCATCCCACATAATCAGGATTGTTATTGTTATTGTTTACCACCAAACCCCACTAAATAAGCGTAAAAAATACTGTCCTGATTTATTTGCGGTTCAGTACATTTGGGGACGGTAACACGACTAGGTTGAATCGAGGAGGCATAGCGGAACCAATGCAAAGTTTATAGTTCTGGATCGGCATGTAAATAGAGATACGCAGGATGTCCATTTGGTAGGATTTTCTTCCCCGCAATCATGTATGGAGAAATATTTACATACAGCTTAGTTTTGTGATTTGAAGTGGCACGTATTTGTCAAAGCCATGAAACTGTATCGGTCACTTTGTAATGTTGCCAAGTTTCGAAGTACGTTCGACTTTGGAGGACGAAGTGTGGCTCACTGGTTCCCTGGACACATGGCTAAAGGTGACTGCAAGTACAGTTATTAATCATGGACATAATGAGTGCATTATGACTTAAATGATGCGTTTGCGTGTTTGACTGGATGCAGGGCTGAAACAGATGAGAGCCAGTCTGAAGAAAATAGACTGCATCATAGAAATACACGACGCCAGAATATCCTTTTCAATTAAGCTGTTAGTTTGATCATACTACTCTCAAAACATCTTTAACATGAAGCACATCCCCTTCTCTGGAAGGAACCATATGTTTCAGGAGACCTTAGATGTCAAACCACATTTGCTTGTTCTTAACAAGATGGATTTAGCTGACCTGGAAAACAAACAGGTGCTGCCCAGGTTTTTTATTTGTTTATTTATTTGTTTGTATAAATACATCTACTATTTAACATTGTACAGGAGTTTGGGACAAAGACAGCAAACCACTTGTGTTGTCATGTGAGCTTAATTTCCATTTGCTTAAAAGTGTGTCCTTAAAGCCAGTATCCCTGCACGGCTAACATGACTTCTACTTTAAAAGTTGTTATCAGTTTCTAGTGGTATCAGTGTCATGGTATCAGAGGTTTCACGTCTTTGAATATGGGTATATAGTACAATATCTGTGCCGATTTGGAATAAGGGTCAGTGCTCAGCCAGTTTCTTTCTGAAATGAATTGAACTATAAACTATTGTTAACGCGATCATAGTCGCCTCATTTCATCTGCTGTTGTGTAATGAAATGCGCTTGGCGAATGACTTGGCTGACCTGTCAAACAAACTGATGTTGTTTGCCTGCATCGAAGCCTAAAAAAATCAGTTATGGGGACTTGCATTCATTCCCCCGTAAGTTTGTACAGTAAAGAAAATACAGAGGAAAAAAAGCTGAATATTGTGGGAAAACACCTTTCATTTAGCTCCAAAAGTGAAACGTTGTGTATAGAGATTCACCATAAACAAAAGGAAAATGTTGAAGATTGGTTCTCGATGAAACCCAAAATTTATCACCTCAATAAATTTGAGTATAACACTCAAATTAAAATAAAATATGTTTCAATTAACCTATAAAGTGGGTAGGAATCGTGCTTTGAAAATTACTGTATTTATCTTTGTTTAATAAATCAATACAATCACTTTTATTCTTGAAATGTCTTCTTCTGTTGTGTCCATTGAATATATTGTTTGTCTTTTTTTCCTGCAGAAGATTCTTAAAGAGCTTGATAAAAGTGGCGTGAAGAACGTCCTTTTCACTGACTGTCTAAAGCAAAGAGACAACAATGTCACAAAGGCATGCATGGTTGTCCCTAGTCAAATTACTGGCTTTCACTAATAATCATGTCCTTAAAGTCCATTGCTTTTTTGTGCAGTTGGTGCCCACAGTCCTGGAAATGATGTCCAAATCATGTCGCTTTCACAGAGAAGAGGTACGACCATGTTCAGCAAAAGACACAAACGCTCACCACATTGAGGATGCTGAGTTTAGAGTGTGATATTTTTGTGGGGCGCGCATGTGGTGTATCAACCCGAGGTAGCCAGATTGCCAGTACCTGCTTTAATTTAATGCTCTCATGTAAATGTGCATTTTTCCAGAATCGCAATTATTGCCTAATGGTTATCGGAGTACCCAATGTGGGAAAATCATCACTTATCAACTCACTAAGAAGGACATATTTGAAAAAAGGTACAGGAAAGTAAATTTCAACTTAATTCTGTTGTTATTTCTCAGTAACATGGATGAAATATCTCATACAGGCCGCGGGTCTCGAGTAGGAGGAGAGCCAGGTATAACTAGAGCCGTTCTCACACAAATTCAGGTCAGTGGTCCGACTATTATTTATTTATTTACATTACATGCAGTATAATGTATCATTCTCAGGTGTGTGAACGTCCAATGGTGCACCTGTTGGACACACCGGGAGTCTTGCCCCCAAAGATAGAAAGTGTTGAGACGGGAATGAAGCTGGCATTATGCGGTAAGAGGAGCAGTCTTAACGATTCCCTAATGAATGATCCAATTACTTTTCATTTTTTCCATTTTCATTTAAAAACAAATGTGTACGCATTTCTGACAGTGTTGATATTTGTTCTTTAGTATCTATGCCAGCAACACATAGTGACAGGCAGAATGATTAAACGCTTCCACTTTCTGAGATCATTGTTAACGAAAGTGCTGTGTCTCTCAAATGCTTTATATTAGATTATGTTATTGATTATTCTGTCAAGCACTCGGATAATTGGATGAAATTTTAATTTGGATAAAAATGTATGAAAAACGTTTGTGCTTCATTACTGTTAACCAACTCTCAGGGTTTTTTCGGTATTGTTTTGATATTTAAAAAAAAGCTAAAAAACATTTTAAAAATATCAATGAGAAAGACTGACGTTGTACACGCCAACTGTTTTGAAAGTGATTCGGTTACTGGTTCGATGATTGTTTTGCCAATGTCTTATTTTAGCTAAATTTAATCACGTTTTCATGAAAGACAACAAAAATCAATCAATAATTACTGTTGAGAGGCTGAAATCAAAGTATCTAGACAATTTTATGTTAAGCAATGGCACTAAACAATCAATTATTAAAATAGTTTTGGGATAACTTGATAATTGATTAGTTTCGGATACATTTTGACAGCTGCCGTAAAATACGTAATTTGGCTTGGTACAGGTTGGGAAACTGTGGCGCTTTAGAAAAACTGCTTCTCTCCTCTCGGCAGGGACTATCCTGGACCATTTAGTGGGTGAGGATATAATCGCTGACTACTTGCTCTATTCTCTGAATCGGCTAGAAAAATTCAGGTAATAATTGTTTGTGTCAGATCATTGCTACCGTTGTACGTATTGGTTCATTGTGTTGCGTTTGTGTGCAGTTACGTTGAAAAATACAACCTGCAGGAGCCCAGCGACGATATCCAACATGTCCTTAAACGCATCGCTGTGAAGCTCAGGAAAACCCAGCGTGTCAAAGCCCTCACTGGAGTCGGTAAGATGAGAGAATACTCCCAACTTTAGTTAAAGCTAAACTTTACAAGAATATGCACCTCACTTGGTTCGCTGGCGTTTCGCCGCGGGAGTATACAGGGGGCCGGCCCCTTCATTTGCGTGCATCGGCAAAAGGGTTAAGTATCGCTAATGCGCAATTACCGTGGATTGGAAAAGGGGAGCACCAGCGAGTACTTCCGCTTCTAACCGGGGACTGTGGCCGAGCTAATCTTCTACAGCACTTTTATTTTTTTCTTTGAGTCGCGCATCCTTATTTTCTTTAGAGCCCTCATTGGTTGATGGCCGCGCCAGGAGCCAATCACATGTCTTGGAGGAGCGCCCGTCTCCCTTATGA